>NW_027494433.1:0-96185 GCF_021521415.1 Bidens hawaiensis
GGATTGTTTGATTAATAGACTTGAATTGCTATTGTAAAGTTTGATTTAGACATGAAATAGGTTGTGTTTAGTGGCTGGAAATTTTAGTGATTCATTGCATAAACCCCGTGTATTGATTGATTAGTTTTGTATTAATTGATTGATGCATTGTTTGATTCTAGACTTTGTGTTTAGGGTTTGTTTGCGGTAGGTACCATCGTAGGGTTTTGTTGCGTGATTATTTGGATTAAGTACAGCGGTTTAACACCTTCTTTGAGACCGAGAGGTGATAGAAAGTTAGGGTTGTCTCATTTCCTTTGCATGCTAGAATAAGGATTGCGCGAGAGCGAGTTCGTTTCTTGTCAGGTTTAGGAGTTTTGAGCGACTAGTTGATCTATTTTGGTTTAAGTTGAATTGCTCCTCTATCCTTGGTTGTGTAGTATTCATTGCCATTAGGGTCGAGTGTTGGTGAGACTGAGAGGTGATCCTTCATAAGAACACGTTAGCAATTGTTTCCCCGGTTTGGTCGTTTTAGCCGATTTTGAGCAGTTAGGGTTTGTTGTGTGAGACCGAGAGGTAATCCAGTGAGCCCGAGCGATCCTTAGTCCGTGTCATCTTTAGGTACCAGTTTCTATATATCATTCAATCCATTAGCTTATTAGGCCTACAATTTGATTCAGACCTAGGTAGACGTTTTTCTCCATCCCAAGTTAACACAGTTAGTTTTCCGTTAAATTTTCTATTTTTGGTAAGTCTTGTTAGTTAATCCAGTTAGTCCAGTTAAGTATTTAAAAATCAATATAATATTATTATAAGGTAGGTCTTGTCTAGGGTTAGTGATCTTTAACGTTCTAACGTGTCCACGTGTTCAATACTCGGACTTCCTAGTTCTATACTACTTGCGATCGGTACACTTGCCGGTTGTGTGTGGTGTTAGGATTTTCGTTTTAATATTAAAGCTTAGTTGTGAGGGTCATTATTATAGGGTTATTAGACACACATCAGCCACACAAGTCGGACTTACATGCCTTCATTTAAGATGTTTAGGACTTACACCTGTCAGACTTACTACCCCATCTTAAGTGGTTCTAGATTCCCCTTTTGTTTGTTATTTATCAACATTTTGTTGACATTTAAAACATTTAAGCACTTTTGCATTTGTCTGCTTTTTCATTTTGAGTTTCAATATTTATGACAAATCAAGAATTATTTAATGGTGACTAATCACTAACGGGATCGTGTATGATTGGGTAATAGTATTTTAGCCTTCATTTATATGACTTTAAATGGAGCAATGCAACCACTTCATAAACGTATAACCACTAGCATAGGCGGGTAATTATAGTTTATATCACTCTGACACTTACTCATTTGTCAAGCATATCCACACATCAAGCAATGATCTTGTTGGCTTTTGATCTACTACTTTTATGTGCTAGGATCATTAAAGAAAATTTCTTATCATATTCCAAGGGTTGGATCAATTTCCCATAATTTTAAAATTTTAAATTATCCGACTTCCTCTAAATAGGAGCTCCCTCTAAACAGGACAATATACTTATTGAAAAATTTCTATTTTTCATAAAGAAGAGATAAAATATTTTTGACAAGTCAAGTGACTTAATTTTCTTTTTCTTAAAAATAAAGTAAAATTCAAACTTAACTTATTTTGTCCCTCTAAAATTATGACAAATTTTGAAAACTATTTACAATTTTAAAAACAAAAAAATAGTTTGAATCAAAACAGATCGTGTCAAGCGACTCTACAAGATATAGAAATCAGGCACGATCGAAGGCTTTTATAAAAAGGTATGCAAAGTTGTAGTCGGTGTGGACCTTTTCAATACTAACAAGTTTTCAATCAAAACAATCACAAATTAAATGCATTCCGATGTCAATATGTTTTGTCTTGGAGTGTTGGACCGGTTTTTTTCACAATTCAAATTGCTGCATCATTGCCACAATTGATAGGGGTATTAAAGAAATTCAAACCGTAATCCAGCAGCTGATTGTAGGAACATGAAATGTCTAGTATTTTGTGTCTTGTGTTGGTTAGGTCTTGATAGCATGTGTTGTTAGTAGGTTGTGCAAGTAAATGTCAAAATCACAATGAAGCAACTTATACACCGTATAAGTTATACATCGTATAACATATACACCGTATAAGCCTTCAAGTGTGCCTATAAATAGGTTAGTGGATCACTTGTGATATTTGATGCTCCTGACCAGTTGGTGGAGTAATCCAGTTTGTATTTTAGGCTTACACTGTCATATATCTTGTATTACCTTTGCTATCAATGAATTGATGAGAAGATTAAAAAGATGTTTTGGAGTATTTTCACTTCGTTATGATTTCCGCTCATAGCGTCGTAGGGTAGATCAGGTCGTGGATGTTCTTACACGTCACTCTTATGACAACTTCCTGGACTTTTAATTGGTGTCAAAGCCTTGTGGCTCATGATCTTCCTCGAAAAAGCTCAAAAACGCTTTTTTTATACACATTTTTGATCATTCCAGATGATGTAGCCGTTCAAATTTCACCAAAACTTCAAGGGTTGTTACATTCATGGTGTTGAACAACATACTCAAGAATCAGATCATTCCTACATCATTTTCCCAGCAAATTGTGGCAAAAACCTTTAAAGATACAACTTATGTGCCGCATAAGTTATACGGCGCATAACATATGTGCCGCATAAGTAACCTTACAACATGTCGTATCCTCTCCGTATCACTTATCTGTTGAAATGTCAACGTATAAGTATTTACATGCTTGTAAGATAAGTTGGCTCATACAAGATTATGCAATGCATACTAGACGTACACGTTGTAATATAAGCATATCCGTTATTGTCTCTTATAAGCTATATTTGCTTGTACCTTGAGGATTCAAGACTTGTAATTTAGAGAGAAGACATGGAAGTGGATGGTTGACTTCTATGTGATTGGATGGTTGTATTGGTGGACCAAATACAAAATTGTTTAAAAGTTAGTTATCAAGATGTATTTAAGGATTCATCATGGATGATAATGGGAATTGGAATGAGATAGCAATTGGTTTGAATATTGTGGGACTCATGAAAGTTAGAAGACTTAAAAGTATCAAGCCGATGGAAGTAGACTTTGATTGTTGAAATTTTCAAAAGTGAACTTAAATGTAAATTCATTCAAAGAAGATTGGGAAAAGCTTAAATGTGAAGAGAAGTCTTTTACCTTGATGATTGAGTTGTATTGTGACCTAAATCTAAGCAATATCCGTGGGGGAGCGTATTGGAGCTTGAAATGTATATTTGCTTGGATGCCACAAGACAAGTACTATCCAATGGGGAGTCTGTAGGAACATGAAATGTCTAGTACTTTGTGTCTTGTGTTGGTTAGGTCTTGATAGCATGTGTTGTTAGTAGGTTGTGCAAGTAAATGTCAAAATCATAATGAAACAACTTATACGCCGTATAAGTTATACGCCATATAACATATACACCGTATAAGCCTTCAAGTGTGCCTATAAATAGGTTAGTGGATCACTTGTGATATTTGATGCTCCTGACCAGTTGGTGGAGTAATCCAGTTTGTATTTTAGGCTTACACTGTCATATATCTTGTATTGTTGGAATTACGTATGCCCGAGACACATATTTATATTAATGTGGCTAACTGTGTTTAATCCAAGTCGGGTCATACCCAATAACAAGCTAGACAACACCAAATGTATTCTTTTAATGATTTGATCATTTAAACGAATACCGAACACTACGTGTTTAGAAAATTGGTTTTCTAAACAAACACACTTGAGGATTTAAATAAATTATCTGGATAATTTGTTTATATAAATTAATTATTTAATTGGTTAAATAATTACATAAATGTATGTGCATTTTATAAAATGAGTTTTATAAAATAAATGGAGATGGAGATGTTTTAATTGTTTAAAACAAAAACAAAACAAAAAAAAAAAAAAAAAAAAAAATAAATAACATCAAAACCGGCCACCCATGTGGGGTGGTGGTTTTACCCAATAAAATCCCTTGTCTCCATGTGATGAATTTATTTATTTATCTCCACTTCCAAGACATGCAAAAGTAATCTTTCATTTTTGAATTTTCAAGTGTGTTGAATCAAGTTACAATCTCTCTCTTTCTCTCTAAAACCCACGGCCAAAGTGGGCAGATTTTAGGGGTTTTGTTGAGCTTGTTCAAGTGTTCTAATCCTAGCAATTAATTGGTGTTGTTGCTACAAAGCTTGGGGTATACTAGCTTGAGGGTTTCTACCTTGCAACCTTGCCATTTCGAGTCATCATCTTCTTCATTCACCTACATCTTCTTCTAAAGGTAGAAAAGGTATATTTACATTTGTGAGCATATTGTTCTTGTAATATTGATCCTTGTTCATTGGGTTTTGATTTTAACATAATGGTATGTTCATAACAAGATTTAAAATCTAAGCTTCCGTTGCGTTTTCTAGTTAAATGTGGTTAACTTTGTTGGAATTACGTATGCCCGAGACACGTATTTAAATTAATGTGGCTAACTGTGCTTGATCCAAGTCGGGTCATACCCAATAACGAGCTAGATAGACACCGGATTGTATTTGTTTAAGATATGATCTTTAAACGAATACCGAACACAAAGTTTAGGAAATCGGTTTTTCTAAAATTGCACTTGAAAGATTAAAATAAATAATTTGGATTATTTATTTATTTATTTATTTAATTATTTAATTGGTTAAATAATTAAGAAAAGATTATAAAATAGTTTTATAATAGTGTAGGCTAGTTTTATATATGTGATATATATAAATATATAAATCAAAAAAAAAAAAAAAAAAAAAAAAAAAAAGGAGATGGGTGGCCGGTTTTGGGTGGGACCCATCACCACCCCAACAAGCCAATATGATCAAAGTCTCTTGGTTATATTTTTGGTTAAAATCCCACTAGCCTACACATGCATTGGTGCACCTTTCATTTCATTTTTCAAGTGCAAGAAAACTCCCACTCTCCCTCTCTTTTTCTCTCGGCCGAAACAAGCAAGGAAGGAGGGCTCGGGTGCTCGGTTTTCTAGTGTTCTTGTCCTAACACTCATCCGGTGTTGCTCGTGGGTATCACCTCTTGAGGCATCCTACTCTTGGAGGCTAGTCCATCTTCCTCTTCATATCATCCTACTCTTTTGAGGTAAAAGAGTTATTGTTATTATTAATTTTGTAAGCCTTTTGTTCTTGTAGATTGATCCTATTTCGGGTTTTAGCCTTGTTACATATTGGTATGTTTCATAAAATTAACAATAGGTTGTTGATATTATCATGCTTCCGTTGCTAGATTAGTAAAAATGTTTCAACTAATACTCTAAAATAGATACTAAAACCCAACAATTGGCATCAAGAGCCGGTTACAAGGACATAGGTTTACTTTTAGTTTTTCCCCCTTTGGTTTTATAAAATTAACATGCATGAGATTTTATAAAACCCAAGATCTTAACATATGGATGTTAAAGTTCAAAAAAAAAAAAAATTTGGTTTTTGGCCAAATGGGCCGAAACCCATTTGGGCCGTGAGGTTAAAATGGGCCGAAGCCCTTTGGGCCGTTTTTTTTAATTGGGCCGAAGCCCAATAACTTTTGTTGGGCCGAAGCCCAATAACCACCGTGAAGGGTTTTTTAGTCTTTAAATATATATTTGGATATGTATTTATTTGTAAGTTAGTCCCTAAACCGAGCCTAGACCGATGTGGATGTTGTGATTGTGTGTTGTGATTTATCTATATTATTACTCATTTGGAATGTAATAGTAATTAGGGCTTGTATTTATTTTTTACAAATGGTTGTAATAGTAAATAGGTTGTTTGTAATTTTCTTTATTTTTAGACCAAATGTATTAGGATATATTTGTTGTAAATTGAAGAATTACAAGGTTTTGGTGGATTGGGCCTATTGGGCTTATTTGGGTTAATTGGGCCTCACAAGCCCAATTTGGGATTCAAAGCCCATTAAAGCCCAAATTCACATTTTGGGCTCAAGGAAGCTTATGGAAGTCCAAGGCCCACTAAGAAGCCCAAGTTGAAATCACAACAAATTAAAGAGGAGACACTTGAAGCATTGGATGCAAGATCAAGTGGGAGCATATCACTCATCCTTGTGTCATGTTTTGTCCCTTAGGATAAGACTAGGACACACACTTGTTTCGGCCAACAAGTGTGGTCCGCTTAGAGGCTCGTGTTTATGGTTGACCTTATGATGTTTGTATGCTTGTATGATTATGTTTGATTGTGTTTGAATGGTAGATATAGGATATCAATCCGTCACATAGATCTTTTAAAACAAACATATAAAATGGGTTCTAATAATTATTGGTAATTGACGTGACACGTAGTATTTATAAAATAATTAAATAGCCGTCTCACGCCTATAATAAAAATGGTTTTATTATAATTAGAACCGGTGAAAATCGTTTTCATATAACCGTGTTACTAAATGCATGTTAGAACATGGTAAATAGTTTCCTAAATCTAGAATATTGGAAAACTTAAAATCCCTTTTTTTTTTTTTCATAATTACCAAGGAAACAAGTCTAACACCATCCTTTTGTAAGACACTTAACGTATTAGGAAACTTTAAATGGGATAAAGGTCACCTAACCATTTTAGAGCAAACTAATATACTTAAGGTAATATTAACATATTTGTGGGATAAAGGTCACCTAACCACTTGTATGTTAATCTTACACGTTTATACAAGTAGGATGACTTGAATTGGAAACCATGTGATAAAGGTCACCTAAGCATGGGGTCCAATGGTGTTGATGGGATAAACATGCCAACACGAAATAAGGATTTCGAATGGTCCCATACCTCTAGAAGTTGCAAAGGGTTGCAATTGTCAAGGTTGACTACCTTGTTAAATCAAATAACGGGATAAAAGGTCACCTAACCGAAATTTGATTTATCGTTGGATTCTAGAATTTAATTATTATTTTAAAATTTGGAATAAGAGGGTATTAATAATTAAATTGTTTATAATACTAAAAGGAACTTTGTTAAATTTTGTAGATGGCCGCTAACAATGCAAACACCTCTACCCATAACACCCGTAACCTATCCTTAAGAACCATCCTTGAAAAGGATCGTCTAAACCATAATAACTTTATGGATTGGTATCGCAACTTGAGAATAGTTCTCAAGCAAGAAGAGATATCATATGTCTTAGACGATCCCATTCCCCGACGAGCCTAACGTGGAAGATGAGGAGGCTTATAACGATTGGGTCAACTACACCAAAGATTCGGTGCAAGCCTCTTGCCTCATGTTAGCGACTATGATTCCCGAAATTCAAAAGGATTTCGAGCATCATGGGGCATACGACATGATAACTCAATTGAAGGAAATGTTCCTTCAACAAGCTAGAGCGGAACGTTTCGAAACGGTTCGAGCGTTTCATGCATGTCGTATGGAGGAAACCCAAAGCGTCTCATCTTATGTCCTAAAGATGAAAAGCTACATTGAAAAGCTTCGTAGGTTGAATTGTCCCGTCTCAAATGAGTTGGCTACGGATTTGATCCTCAACTCTTTGACCAAAAGGTTTGAAACCTTTGTCATGAACTATAACATGAACGGGTGGGACAAAAGCATTGGTGAGCTTCACGCAATGCTAAGAACGGCCGAAGCGGGAATGGGGTAAAAGGGTTTTACCCGTTCTAACAATCAATGAAGGAAAAAGGGGACATAACTCCAACCCCAAAGCAAGTGTTGCTAAGGGCAAGGGCCACGTCCAAGGAAAGGGAAAGAGGAAAGCCATCACGCCCACCAAACCGAAGGAAAAGAAGCAAAAGGTTGCGGCGCAAGATCCATGCTTTGAGTGTGGAGAGATAGGTCATTGGAAAAGGAATTGTCCGACCTATCTCAATGCGTTAAAAGATAAGAGGGATGCGGGGCATACCTCAGGTATTATCTTTACTATACATATTGAACTAAATGTTATTTCTTCAAATACATGGGTACTTGATACCGGATGTGGAACTCACATTTGCAATTTGTTGCAGGGGTTCAAAAGAAGTAAACAACTCAACAAAGGGGACATTAGTCTCTTTATGGGCAATGGAGCAAGAGTTGAAGTCCAAGCCCAAGGAGACTACTTGTTAAAGCTTCCAAGTGGTTTGGAAGTAATTTTGAAGAATGTTTTGTATGCTCCTAAGTTAAGGAGAAACATTATTTCCGTGTCTCTTTTAAAACAATGTGGCTTTGATCTTAAATTTATAAATTGTGATATTCATGTTTTGATGAATGGCATGTTTTATTTTAAAGCTATACCCATGAATGGTATATATGAAATAGATCAAAGTGGTATGTCACATAGTAGTTCAATGTACAATGTCAACACCAAAAAACTCAAGAAGGACTTGGGTGATTCCTATCTTTGGCATTGTCGCCTTGGACATATAAACAAGAATCGCATGCAAACTCTTCGCAAGAGTGGTATTCTAGAAACCAATGAGTTTGATTCATTTGATGTATGTGAATCTTGTTTACAAGGCAAAATGACAAAGCAACCCTTTAATAAAACTTTTGAAAGGTCAAAAGAATTATTGGGTATCATACATTCGGATGTATGTGGTCCTTTTAGACCAATGACTAGGAATGGTGAAAGATACTTCATTACCTTTATTGACGATTATAGTCGATATGGTTATGTGTACTTAATGAAACACAAAGATGAAGCTTTTGAAATGTTCAAAGACTTCAAAGCTGAAGTAGAAAGACAACTCAAGACCACAATCAAAGTACTTCGTAGTGATAGAGGAGGTGAATACCTAAGTGGTATTTTTCAAGATCATCTTAAGAGTTGTGGAATTATTCCACAACTTACTCCACCTGGAACACCACAACATAATGGTGTGTCTGAAAGGAGAAATCGTACCCTATTAGATATGGTTCGATCGATGATGGCTAGAAGCACTTTACCTCTATCATTTTGGGGCTATGCTTTACTTTCCGCTGTTCGCATATTGAATATGGCTCCAACCAAGAAAGTGGAGAAGACACCTTTTGAAGTATGGCATGGAAAGGCTCCATCGCTATCATTCTTAAAAGTTTGGGGTTGTGAAGCTTATGTAAAGCAATACACCCCAAACAAATTAGAAGTCCGATCCACTAAGTGTATCTTTATAGGTTATCCTAAAGATGATTTAGGATATTACTTTTACGATCCTAGTGAGCAAAATGTTATTATTGCTCGAAAGGGTAAGTTCTTGGAAACTAAGTTCCTTGAGGAAGGAACTAATAGTAGAACAGTGAAATTTGATGAGGATCAAGAATCACAAGATGATACACAATTGGTTGATACTAGCACTCAACAAGAGGTTGTTGAAAGTGATCAAGTGGTTGATCAAAACACACAAAACGTTCGCAGATCTGGTAGAATTAGCAATCCACCTGAAAAATATGGATTTTTTGTAGAAGGTTGCTACGTGGTAGATTCGGATGAACCGACCACATACCGTGATGCAATGTCCAAGAATGATTGTGACAAATGGCTTGAAGCCATGAACGTTGAGATGCAATCCATGTATGACAACCAAGTTTGGGAATTGGTTGAACCACCACTCAACTCCAAAGCTGTTGGAAGTAAGTGGGTTTTCAAAAGGAAAACTGATATGCATGGAAACTTGGATACTTATAAAGCAAGACTTGTAGCTAAAGGTTTCACTCAAACTCAAGGGGTTGATTATGATGAAACTTTTTCGCCTGTGGCAATGCTAAAGTCTATTAGGATATTATTTGCCATAGCTGCACATTATGATTATGAAATCTGGCAAATGGATGTCAAGACCGCTTTCCTAAATGGATATCTTGAGGAAGATGTCTATATGGTTCAGCCTGAAGGTTTTGTCGATCCAAAACATCCTAATAAAGTATGCAAGTTAAAGAAATCAATCTATGGATTGAAACAAGCATCTAGAACTTGGAATCATCGTTTTGATGAAGAAATCAAAAGTTTTGGATTCATCAAGAACGCTGATGAGGCTTGTGTGTATAAGAAAGCTAGTGGGAGTATAATTACCTTCTTAGTATTGTATGTCGATGACATTCTACTATTTGGAAATGACATTCCAACCATGGAAAGCGTTAAGGCTTGGCTTGGAAGTAGATTTTCCATCAAGGATCTAGGTGAAGCTGCCTATATTTTGGGAATAAAGATCTATAGGGATAGGTCAAGGCGCTTGATAGGTTTGAACCAAAGTACATACATTGATAAAATCTTGAAAAGGTTCAAGATGGAAAACTCCAAGAAAGGTTTTGTACCTATTCAAAGAGGGACCATATTGAGTTCAGCTCAATGTCCAAGCTCAAAGGGTGAGCAAGACATGATGAAACAAATCCCATATGCTTCTGCTATAGGATCCATCATGTATGCGATGATATGTACTAGACCGGATGTGTCATGCGCTTTGAGCATGACAAGCAGATACCAACAGAATCCAGGAGACAGTCATTGGATGGCTGTTAAGAGCATATTGAAATACCTTAGGAGAACTAAGGATATGTTTCTGATATATGGATCTGGTGAGGAGGAACTCGCTATAAAAGGTTACACAGATGCGAGCTTCCAAACTGATCGAGATGATTCTCGATCACAATCTGGGTATGTGTTCACTCTTAATGGAGGAGCTGTCTCTTGGAAGAGCTCAAAACAGGAAGTGGTAGCATTGTCCACTACAGAATCAGAATACATCGCCGCTTCATTGGCAGCTCAAGAAGCTGCATGGTTGAAGAAGTTCATTTCTGATCTAGGGGTGGTCTCTTCCATTCAAGACCCCCTAGAAATCTTTTGTGACAACGAGGGTGCGATTGCACAAATCAAGGAACCTCGTTCGCACCAAAAGACAAGGCACATAGAGCGGAGATTCAACTACATAAGGGATGAAGTTGAAAAAGGAAAGATATGTATTCGCAAAGTTGGAACTGATCAAAATCTTGCGGATCCATTCACGAAGCTCCTAGAAAGACCGAAACATGAGCGTCATGCGAGTGGCTTAGGACTTCGATATTCTAGTAATTGGATTTGATCTATTTTGTATTAAAGTTTAAAAGACTTTTGTAATTTAACTCTTTTATATGATTATGGAATCTTGAGTTAAATTCTAATTTTGCATGTTTAATCCATGAATAAGTTATCTTATTCTAAAAGTCCGTAGTCGATCACATTTGTGGGAACAAATATGAAGCAAGACTATTATGAACTAGGATTGGTGGATATTCATAAGGAATGAATATGGAGCATAGGTTTGCTGCCAAAGTTCATAGATATTTGTGGGATACAAATATTGGACTGACCCGCTCTCAATATTACTACATGGAGTCGATTGACTTGATCATTAGTAATTTTGAGTAAAGGAGAATTTCATATTATCCTTAGACCTGAGATGTATACTGGGTCTTGATTTTCACCAAGTATTACACTTTGACTCTCCCCTTTGCTATTCGTAAAAGATGGTACATAAGGATGAGCTCAGGTGAAGTATAAAAGTGATAGTGAGAGGCGTATACAGTCAAGAAGGAATTTGTTCCTCTTATGTGTTGAGAGTTTAGATGTCTAAGGCCTGATAAAGTTGAATTGAAAAGAGAATGATCACCTATGTCTCTTAGATCCAACATGACATCTAGTAACAAAGAGATATAATGATAGATTCACCTAAATCATATCAAGTAAGGGACTTGAAGGGATGATGTTATTGAATGGCACTTCGTCAAACACATTAGGGGTGGTGAACTGTTGTTAGGCGGTATTCACCACTTGCATTAATTTTCTATGTATCTCGTGCAAGTGGGAGATTGTTGGAATTACGTATGCCCGAGACACGTATTTAAATTAATGTGGCTAACTGTGCTTGATCCAAGTCGGGTCATACCCAATAACGAGCTAGATAGACACCGGATTGTATTTGTTTAAGATATGATCTTTAAACGAATACCGAACACAAAGTTTAGGAAATCGGTTTTTCTAAAATTGCACTTGAAAGATTAAAATAAATAATTTGGATTATTTATTTATTTATTTATTTAATTATTTAATTGGTTAAATAATTAAGAAAAGATTATAAAATAGTTTTATAATAGTGTAGGCTAGTTTTATATATGTGATATATATAAATATATAAATCAAAAAAAAAAAAAAAAAAAAAAAAAAAAGGAGATGGGTGGCCGGTTTTGGGTGGGACCCATCACCACCCCAACAAGCCAATATGATCAAAGTCTCTTGGTTATATTTTTGGTTAAAATCCCACTAGCCTACACATGCATTGGTGCACCTTTCATTTCATTTTTCAAGTGCAAGAAAACTCCCACTCTCCCTCTCTTTTTCTCTCGGCCGAAACAAGCAAGGAAGGAGGGCTCGGGTGCTCGGTTTTCTAGTGTTCTTGTCCTAACACTCATCCGGTGTTGCTCGTGGGTATCACCTCTTGAGGCATCCTACTCTTGGAGGCTAGTCCATCTTCCTCTTCATATCATCCTACTCTTTTGAGGTAAAAGAGTTATTGTTATTATTAATTTTGTAAGCCTTTTGTTCTTGTAGATTGATCCTATTTCGGGTTTTAGCCTTGTTACATATTGGTATGTTTCATAAAATTAACAATAGGTTGTTGATATTATCATGCTTCCGTTGCTAGATTAGTAAAAATGTTTCAACTAATACTCTAAAATAGATACTAAAACCCAACAAACTTGACTTTGATAAACTTGTATAAAACCCAACAATGGCATCAAGAGCCGGTTACAAGGACTTATGCTCCTTGCATGTTCATAGATTTCGGGTTTTTCATGGGTGAAAAAGGGGTCCGAAATTTTGGTGGATTTTACCCCTCATGGTTTTGTAAGATCTTGACATGCATGCAAAGATCTTAGGAAACCATTACTAACATTTGGATGTTGAAAATATCAAAATTGCAAAAATTTTGGGGGGGGGGGGGGTTGAGCCGTAGCCTTCTTTGGGGGGGGGGGGCTGCCCTTTTTTTTTTTTGATGTATTTAGGCATTGGTTGCTTAGGTTGCATGCTTAGAACATTTGGTATGTTTGATTGTGTCATAACCGAAACCTAGACCTTGGATGTGTTGATTGTTGTTTGTGTATGTTGATTATGTTTATTATTCAATATGGTTGTAATAATTCATAATCTTAGGCTTGTGTAATTTATTTATTCATAAATTGGTTTGTAATAAATAGATTAGTTGCATTTCTTTTTTTTTAGAAAAATATGTATTAGGATACATTTTGTAAAAATTGAAGATGCAAGAATTGGTGGATTTGGGCCTTGGACCGAAATTTTGGGCTTGTTGGGCCTCACCGGCCCA
Organism: Bidens hawaiensis; assembly: GCF_021521415.1. Classification (NCBI taxonomy): domain Eukaryota; kingdom Viridiplantae; phylum Streptophyta; class Magnoliopsida; order Asterales; family Asteraceae; genus Bidens; species Bidens hawaiensis. The sequence goes on from NW_027494433.1 coordinate 13,308, forward strand.
TCATGGGATTCAAGCCCATTAGGCCCATAAATTTCACTCTTGGGCCCAAGAAGACTTTTGGAAGTTTGGAGCCCATTTACAAGCCCAACAAGAACACAACAACTTTGAAAGGATACTTGAAGCATTTGGATGCAAGATCAAGTGGGAGTCAACATTCCATCCTTGTGTCATGTTTTGTCCCTTAGGTGTGACTTATGACCTATACTTGTTTCGGCTAACAAGTATGGTCAAACTTAGCGGTTCTCGGTTATGACTATATTTTGCATGTATGCTTGGTTGTTTGTTTTACTTTATGTAATGTGTGGTTGATAGATATTAGGATATCCAAACCGTCACATAGGAACGACAACAAGCATAAAACGGGTTCTAATATATATTTGGTAATATCGCGTCAATTAGTTTAATTAAATGGATTTATTAAAACTAAGCGATTACTCACATATAATAAAATTGGTTTTATTATAACTAGAACCTTGAAAATTGGTTTTCAAAATCGCCATATTACTAAATGCATGTTAGGATATGGCATAATGTTTTTCAAACTAGAATATTGGAAAACTTAAAAATCTTTTTTTCATAATTACCAAGGAAACAAGTCTAACACCATCCTTTTGTAAGACACTTAACGTATTAGGAAACTTTAAATGGGATAAAGGTCACCTAACCATTTTAGAGCAAACTAATATACTTAAGGTAATATTAACATATTTGTGGGATAAAGGTCACCTAACCACTTGTATGTTAATCTTACATGTTTTTACAAGTAGGACGACTTGAATTGGAAACCATGTGATAAAGGTCACCTAAGCATGGGGTCCAATGGTGTTGATGGGATAAACATGCCAACACGAAATAAGGATTTCGAATGGTCCCATACCTCTAGAAGTTGCAAAGGGTTGCAATCGTCAAGGTTGACTACCTTGTTAAATCAAATAACGGGATAAAGGTCACCTAACCGAAATTTGATTTATCGTTGGATTCTAGAATTTAATTATTATTTTAAAATTTGGAATAAAAGGGTATTAATAATTAAATTGTTTATAATACTAAATAAAACTTTGTTAAATTTTGTAGATGGCCGCTAACAATGCAAACACCTCTACCCATAACACCCGTAACCTATCCTTAAGAACCATCCTTGAAAAGGATCGTCTAAACCATAATAACTTTATGGATTGGTATCGCAACTTGAGAATAGTTCTCAAGCAAGAAGAGATATCATATGTCTTAGACGATCCCATTCCCGACGAGCCTAACGTGGAAGATGAGGAGGCTTATTACGATTGGGTCAAGTACACCAAAGATTCGGTGCAAGCCTCTTGCCTCATGTTGGGAACTATGATTCCCGAAATCCAAAAGGATTTCGAGCATCATGGGGCATACGACATGATAACTCAATTGAAGGAAATGTTCCTTCAACAAGCTAGAGCGGAACGTTTCGAAACGGTTCGAGCGTTTCATGCATGTCGTATGGAGGAAACCCAAAGCGTCTCATCTTATGTCCTAAAGATGAAAAGCTACATTGAAAAACTTCGTAGGTTGAATTGTCCCGTCTCTAATGAGTTGGCTACGGATTTGATCCTCAACTCTTTGACCAAAAGGTTTGAAACCTTTGTCATGAACTATAACATGAATGGGTGGGACAAAAGCATTGGAGAGCTTCACGCAATGCTAAGAACGGCCGAAGCGGGAATGGGTAAAAGGGTTTTACCCGTTCTAACAATCAATGAAGGCAAAAAGGGACATAACTCCAAACCCAAAGCAAGTGTTGCTAAGGGCAAGGGCCACGTCCAAGGAAAGGGAAAGAGGAAAGCCATTACGCCCTACAAACCGAAGGAAAAGAAGCAAAAGGTTGCGACGCAAGATCCATGCTTTGAGTGTGGAGAGATAGGTCATTGGAAAAGAAATTGTCCGACCTATCTCAAAGCGTTAAAAGATAAGAGGGATACGGAGCAAACCTCAGGTATTATCTTTACTATATATGTTGAACTAAATGTTATTTCTTCAAATACATGGGTACTTGATACCGGATGTGGAACTCACATTTGCAATTTGTTGCAGGGGTTCAAAAGAAGTAAACAACTCAACAAAGGGGACATTAGTCTCTTTATGGGCAATGGAGCAAGAGTTGAAGTCCAAGCTCAAGGAGACTACATGTTAAAGCTTCCAAGTGGTTTGGAAGTAATTTTGAAAAATGTTTTGTATGCTCCTAAGTTAAGGAGAAACATTATTTCCGTGTCCCTTTTAAAACAATGTGGCTTTGATCTTAAGTTTATTGATTATGATATTCATGTTTTGATGAATGGCATATTTTATTTTAAAGCTATACCCATGAATGGTATATATGAAATAGATCAAAGTGGTATGTCACATAGTAGTTCAATGTATAATGTCAACACCAAGAAACTCAAGAAAGACTTGGGTGATTCCTATCTTTGGCATTGTCGCCTTGGACATATAAGCAAGAATCGCATGCAAACTCTTCGCAAGAGTGGTATTCTAGAAACCAATGAGTTTGATTCATTTGATATATGTGAATCTTGTTTACAAGGCAAAATGACAAAGCAACCCTTTAATAAGACTTTTGAAAGATCAAAAGAATTATTGGGTATCATACATTCGGATGTATGTGGTCCTTTTAGACCAATGACTAGGAATGGTGAAAGATACTTCATTACCTTTATTGACGATTATAGTCGATATGGTTATGTGTACTTAATGAAACACAAAGATGAAGCTTTTGAAATGTTCAAAGACTTCAAAACTGAAGTAGAAAGACAACTTAAGACAACAATCAATGTACTTCGTAGTGATAGAGGAGGTGAATACCTAAGTGGTGTTTTTCAAGATCATCTTAAGAGTTGTGGAATTATTTCACAACTTACTCCACCTGGAACACCACAACATAATGGTGTGTCTGAAAGGAGAAATCGTACCCTATTAGATATGGTTCGATCGATGATGGCTAGAAGCACTTTACCTCTATCATTTTGGGGCTATGCTTTACTTTCCGCTGTTCGCATATTGAATATGGCTCCAACCAAGAAAGTGGAGAAGACACCTTTTGAAATATGGCATGGAAAGGCTCCATCGCTATCATTCTTAAAAGTTTGGGGTTGTGAAACTTATGTAAAGCAATACACCCCAAACAAATTAGAAGTCCGATCCACTAAGTGTATCTTTATTGGTTACCCTAAAGATGATATAGGATATTACTTTTACGATCCTAGTGAGCAAAATGTTATTATTGCTCGAAAGGGTAAGTTCTTGGAAACTAAGTTCCTTAAGGAAGGAACTAATAGTAGAACAGTGAAATTTGATGAGGATCAAGAATCACAAGATGATACACAATTGGTTGATACTAGCACTCAACAAGAGGTTGTTGAAAGTGATCAAGTGGTTGATCAAAACACACAAAACGTTCGCAGATCTGGTAGAGCTAGCAATCCACCCGAAAGATATGGATTTTTTGTAGAAGGTTGCTACGTGGTAGATTCGGATGAACCAACCACATACCGTGATGCAATGTCCAAGAATGATTGTGACAAATGGCTTGAAGCCATGAACGTTGAGATGCAATCCATGTATGACAACCAAGTTTGGGAATTGGTTGAACCACCACTTTACACCAAAGCTGTTGGAAGTAAGTGGGTTTTCAAAAGAAAAACTGATATGCATGGAAACTTGGATACTTATAAAGCAAGACTTGTAGCTAAAGGTTTCACTCAAACTCAAGGGGTTGATTATGATGAAACTTTTTCGCCTGTGGCAATGCTAAAGTCTATTAGGATATTATTTGCCATAGCTGCACATTATGATTATGAAATTTGGCAAATGGATGTCAAGACCGCTTTCCTAAATGGATATCTTGAGGAAGATGTCTATATGGTTCAGCCTGAAGGTTTTGTCGATCCGAAACATCCTAATCAAGTATGCAAGTTAAAGAAATCAATCTATGGATTGAAACAAGCATCTAGAACTTGGAATCATCGTTTTGATGAAGAAATCAAAAATTTTGGATTCATCAAGAACGCTGATGAGGCTTGTGTGTATAAAAAGGCTAGTGGGAATATAATTACCTTCTTAGTATTGTATGTCGATGACATTCTACTATTTGGAAATGACATTCCAACCATGGAAAGCGTTAAGGCTTGGCTTGGAAGTAGATTTTCCATCAAGGATCTTGGTGAAGCTGCCTATATTTTGGGAATAAAGATCTATAGGGATAGGTCAAGGCGCTTGATAGGTTTGAACCAAAGTACATACATTGATAAAATCTTGAAAAGGTTCAAGATGGAAAACTCCAAGAAAGGTTTTGTACCTATTCAAAGAGGGACCATATTGAGTTCAGCTCAATGTCCAAGCTCAAAGGGTGAGCAAGACATGATGAAACAAATCCCATATGCTTCTGCTATAGGATCCATCATGTATGCGATGATATGTACTAGACCGGATGTGTCATGCGCTTTGAGCATGACAAGCAGATACCAACAGAATCCAGGAGACAGTCATTGGATGGCTGTTAAGAGCATATTGAAATACCTTAGGAGAACTAAGGATATGTTTCTGATATATGGATCTGGTGAGGAGGAACTCGCTATAAAAGGTTACACAGATGCGAGCTTCCAAACTGATCGAGATGATTCTCGATCACAATCTGGGTATGTGTTCACTCTTAATGGAGGAGCTGTCTCTTGGAAGAGCTCAAAACAGGAAGTGGTAGCATTGTCCACTACAGAATCAGAATACATCGCCGCTTCATTGGCAGCTCAAGAAGCTGCATGGTTGAAGAAATTCATTACTGATCTAGGGGTGGTCTCTTCCATTCAAGACCCCCTAGAAATCTTTTGTGACAACGAGGGTGCGATTGCACAAATCAAGGAACCTCGTTCGCACCAAAAGACAAGGCACATAGAGCGGAGATTCAACTACATAAGGGATGAAGTTGAAAAGGGAAAGATATGTATTCGCAAAGTTGGAACTGATCAAAATCTTGCGGATCCATTCACGAAGCTCCTAGAAAGACCTAAACATGAGCGTCATGCGAGTGGCTTAGGACTTCGATATTCTAGTAATTGGATTTGATCTATTTTGTATTAAAGTTTAAAAGACTTTTGTAATTTAACTCTTTTATATGATTATGGAATCTTGAGTTAAATTCTAATTTTGCATGTTTAATCCATGAATAAGTTATCTTATTCTAAAAGTCCGTAGTCGATCACATTTGTGGGAACAAATATGAAGCAAGACTATTATGAACTAGGTTTGGTGGATATTCATAAGAAATGAATATGGAGCATAGGTTTGCTGCCAAAGTTCATAGATATTTGTGGGATACAAATATTGGACTGACCCGCTCTCAATATTACTACATGGAGTCGATTGACTTGATCATTAGTAATCTTGAGTAAAGGAGAATTTCATATTATCCTTAGACCTGAGATGTATATTGGGTCTTGATTTTCACCGAGTATTACACTTTGACTCTCCCCTTCGCTATTCGTAAAAGATGGTACATAAGGATGAGCTCGGGTGGAGTATAAAGTGATAGTGAGAGGCGTATACAGTCAAGACGGAATTTGTTCCTCTTATGTGTTGAGAGTTTAGATGTCTAAGGCCTGATAAAGTTGAATTGTAAAGAGAATGATCACCTATGTCTCTTAGATCCAACATGACATCTAGTAACAAAGGGATATAATGATAGATTCACCTAAATCATATCAAGTAAGGGACTTGAAGGGATGATGTTATTGAATGGCACTTCGTCAAACACATTAGGGGTGGTGAACTGTTGTTAGGCGGTATTCACCACTTGCATTAATTTTCTATGTATCTCGTACAAGTGGGAGATTGTTGGAATTACGTATGCCCGAGACACATATTTATATTAATGTGGCTAACTGTGTTTAATCCAAGTCGGGTCATACCCAATAACAAGCTAGACAACACCAAATGTATTCTTTTAATGATTTGATCATTTAAACGAATACCGAACACTACGTGTTTAGAAAATTGGTTTTCTAAACAAACACACTTGAGGATTTAAATAAATTATCTGGATAATTTGTTTATATAAATTAATTATTTAATTGGTTAAATAATTACATAAATGTATGTGCATTTTATAAAAATGAGTTTTATAAAATAAATGGAGATGGAGATGTTTTAATTGTTAAAACAAAAACAAAACAAAAAAAAAAAAAAAAAATAAAATAAATAACATCAAAACCGGCCACCCATGTGGGGTGGTGGTTTTACCCAATAAAATCCCTTGTCTCCATGTGATGAATTTATTTATTTATCTCCACTTCCAAGACATGCAAAAGTAATCTTTCATTTTTGAATTTTCAAGTGTGTTGAATCAAGTTACAATCTCTCTCTTTCTCTCTAAAACCCACGGCCAAAGTGGGCAGATTTTAGGGGTTTTGTTGAGCTTGTTCAAGTGTTCTAATCCTAGCAATTAATTGGTGTTGTTGCTACAAAGCTTGGGGTATACTAGCTTGAGGGTTTCTACCTTGCAACCTTGCCATTTCGAGTCATCATCTTCTTCATTCACCTACATCTTCTTCTAAAGGTAGAAAAGGTATATTTACATTTGTGAGCATATTGTTCTTGTAATATTGATCCTTGTTCATTGGGTTTTGATTTTAACATAATGGTATGTTCATAACAAGATTTAAAATCTAAGCTTCCGTTGCGTTTTCTAGTTAAATGTGGTTAACTTGACTTTGATAAACTTGTATAAAACCCAACATGTATTACCGTTGCTATCAATGAATTGATAAGAAGATTAAAGAAATGTTTTAGAGTATTTTCACTTCGTTATGATTTCCGCTCATAGCGTCGTAGGGTAGATCAGGTCGTGGATGTTCTTACACGTCACTCTTATGACAACTTCCTGGACTTTTACTGATGTTGGATCCATATCACTTGTGAATAGCAACTGGAGGCGGTGATGTATTCTGCTTCAGCGGAGGAGGTGGACACAGTAGCTAGCCTCTTGTACTGCCAAGAAATCAACTTCTAACCCAAGAGTTGGTATCCTCATGACGTTCACTTTATGTCTAGAATACATCCCCTGTAATCACTATCGGTGTATGCATACGACACAAAAGAAGAGTCTTTGGGATACCAAAGACCCAAACGTGGCTTTCCCTTAAGATACCGAATGATATGCTTGACAGAAAATAAGTGAGATTCTTTTGGATCGGACTGATATCTGGCACACTAACAAATAGGGAACATGATGTCCAGCCTGCTTGTAGTGAGATACGTCAGGGAGCCAGTCATGGACCTGTTAAGGTGTTGATCAACTGGTTTTCCGGATGGATATGGAGATAACACATGTCTTGAAGCAATCAGAGTAACATAGGAAGTGGCATCCTTGAACCCAAACTTTTGAACAATTTCATAAACGTGCTTTTCTTGATGAATTAAAATACCGTCCATCTTCTGCTCAACTTGCAGGCCCTGAAAGAATGTAATTTCTCCCGACAAACTCATTTCAAGCTGACGCTGCATCATCTCAGAGAACCCTCTGCACAAATCATCACCCGTTGACCCAAAGATAATGTTATCAACATTCACTTGGACAGGGATCAGATCACTGCCAACTTTCTTAACAAAGAGTGTATGATTAATAACACCTCTCCGATAGCCATTTTCTAAAAGATGTTCTACTAAAGTAGCATACCAAACACGAGGTGCTTGATGAAGGCCATAGAGAGCTTTATCAAGATGGTAGATAGAGTTGGGACGATCAGGATCCTCAAAACCTAGCGGTTTCTTGGCATAGATCTCTTTTTTAACCTTCCCATACAAGAAGGCAGTCTTAACATCCATTTGATAAACTTTGAAGTTCATGAACGATGCATAGTCCAAAAAAGACGAATGGACTCAAGTCTAGCGACAGAAGCATAAACTTCATCGTAATCAAGACCTTCACGTTGAGAGAAGCCTTATACAACCAATCTAGCTTTGATCACCAATTTATCATCTTTCTTATTTTTGAACACCCATCTGGTACCGATCGGCTTATTCTTCTCTGGGATCTTTATTAGTCTCCATATATTCAGCTTCTTGAATTGTAACAACTCCTCTTGCATTGCTTCAACCCAAGAATTCTCTTTGAGAGCCACTTTGTAATCCTCTGTTTTGACCTCTGTTATAAAACATGAAAAAATACATTTGTTAATAGTACCAGACTGGCTCCTTGTTTGAATGCCTACAGAAGGAGACCCAATGATGTTTTTTGTTCGATGAGATCGGTGAATTGGCAACTGAAGAGTTGGATCAACTTATTTAATTGGACCCGCTTGGATTTCCACAGTCAGGCCCTCTACGGGATGGAATATGCTTGGAGAATTGACCAGAACATCAGTAGTTGGTTGAATAGTGTAATACTAATCAACCACATGTTCTGGGGCAACGAGACCATCCCATAGAGTCTCCATAAATGGAACAACAGTTGCAGGAACCGAAATAGAATCAGTATTGTCAGAAACACCAGCAGGAACTTCATTTGCAACAGTCTCTTCAGCAGCAACCTGTATATTATCATTTAATGAAGGGGATGTGGGATTAGACTCGACCACACTAGGTTTTACCCGAAGATTCACGAAAGGTTCAGTTTGATTTGGGACAACTTTGTCAACCGACATGAATGAAGTATCCGAAGTTGAATCAGAAGCATATTCAACTGTTACCACGTCAATTGTATCTCGTGATTGAAGTATTGGATCAGTTACAGCACGTTGAGGTGCGACAAGCAACAAATTTCTCTTTGATGGACCAGCAGATAGATGAACATCATCCATACTATTTAAGACATAATGCATTAATACTGACTGAGATACTAAAGTAGGGATTGCAATAGCTGAATAAGGAATGGTAGAGATACAACGAAACTAATTGAACAAACCATCATAATCAAATAACCAGTTAGGTCCTGTGCATGCATCGGTAGGGTTAAGCTATTGCCGGTCAATATTGAAGGACTCCACAATCACTTTTGCTTTGTTGTTGTAAACATGATAAGCTCATTTGTTAGCAGCATATCCAATGAAATAACACTCATCTGCCTTCTCAGCAAACTTTGGAGCTGAGTTGGTATTTATGTGAAGCAGAGTGCATGGACATCCAAATGCATTGAAGTAGTTGACTTGTTGTTTAGTCTTATAATAGACTTCACAAGGAGTCTTGTGCAGACTTTAGTTCCGTACCACACAGCTCTAAATGAAACAAGCAGCATTAATTGCTTCATCCAAAAAAAAACAAAGGAAGCTGTGAGTATGACAACATTGTACTGGCAGCCTCTATTAGTGTTCGATAACGTTGTTTAGCGACCCCATTCTGTTGTGCAGTGTATGGAGCACTACACTAACTATCAATCCCTTTTGTGTGACAGGAGTCATTTATACCTTTGTTGCAGAATTCGATTCCGTTTTCACTTCAAATACAATGGACTCGTTTATCAATTTAGTTCTCAACAAGCATCATGAATCTAATCTGAAATTGAATTGTTTCATCCTTGCGCCCTAAAAGGAAAGTTCGGCTGAAACGGGAGAAGTCATCTGTAACAACAAGATAATAGGCTTTTTGGCCTATTGCTAAAGGTTGAATTGGACCAAAAATTCCATATGTAACATCTGAGGAATCGAATCAACAGAATTGACAATTTTGGGCTTGCCAGAGAGCTTGTATTGTTTGCATTTAGAGCATGAAAGACATTTTTCTATACAAGATAAAGTTTTAACAGGAAAGCCCCTCACATGCTCACCTTTTACCCATTTGTTCAAATTCTTAAATTTGACATGATCCAGACTTCTATGCCAAAGTGATGAATCGTTCTACGAGGATTTGGAAATTAGACATGAAGTAGTTTATTTTAAGTATAATCTTCTCATATCTGATATATAAGCATCATTATGCCTCAGAGTACGCATTAGTATCCATTATTCATAGACTTTGAAACCTGGTTTCAAGATTAAACATTCATTTTCAGTGAATAGAGTGGAGAATTTCTTGTCACAAATCTGAGAGACGCTAAGAAAGTTTTGGTTGAGTTGTTCCACGAGGTTGACATCATCAAAGGTTAAGGTGACATTGGAAACCTTCCCTCTCTTTGTTATTTTCCCACCTAAATCGCCAGCAAATGAAACAGATCGTCCATCAAACGGTCGAACGTCAAATAGTAAAGATTTGTCTCCCGTCATGTGTCGGGTACAGCCACTATCTAAGTACAAGATACTGTTGACAGGCCTACTTGAATGACCATAAACGCATCAACATTTAGTTAGAGGTGGCTCCCCGAGAGAAAGTTGTCTTGGGAAGATTAACAACAAAGCCACCAAATTTTATTTTATTTCTGGAAAACATTTTGACTTGTGGTGAATCAGAATCTGAGGTGCAGCCTTAGGAACCCATGTAGAAGCATGTCCCTTGTTTTTGAAATATTTTTTGGACCGTCTTTTCTTTGTTATCAAAATAAAATCCTCAGATTTCTCAACCTTTCGATTCCTCTTTCACTTGTTTTTGTTGGATTCTTGAACTTTTAAGTCTTTGAATCTCTTTTTGATCTTTCCTTTTTGGTTATCCAGGTTTTCTCATTTTCTTGGTGTTATTGGATCTCACATCCACTTCACTCGTATCACTGACAGTTTGATCAGTCCTTGATCCCGAGCGGAGAGCAATATAGGACCGGGACTGACTAAATTGTCTTATCAAATCCTTTTGCTGTCTATGCTAGTTCTAGCAATGTCTGCAAAGTGAGAAGGGTTACCACAAACCAATAGCAGGATAATCATCAGAATTGTAATATGGTTGACGCGATGGGAATGATGATCCTTGGAAAGGAACATGACTGTGAAAGCCATTTGGTTTGTGACCCCAATCATCAAAAGCATCGGTATAAAGTTAAAATGATTTTGTTGACGATAATCACAGTAGTTGTTATCACAAAAGTTGTATGACTGGGTATGTTTTAAATGTTTAGGTACCTATGAAAACTATCTTTTACTTGGTGGAACATATTTACATGAAGTAACAGTTTTTTTCATTTTCAGAAACTCTATGAATTAACCTCAGGCTTACAACTTGATGATGAACATCCAGCTATGTTCACATCTACCCACTCTTCTACGTTAATACAATTTTCAACAAAAGTTTCATCGTAAATAGTCTCACAATCACTATCTGAAATAACATCATCATTTTCATTCAAAATAGCATGAGAAGTGCCAACACTAACACACTCAGAAGTTACATTACCATCCGAAGGTGAAGTCAATGTAATTTACGTGGAAATTGAAATGTTATTATTACAGACAGAGTTAGTAAATGATGATTTTAAATTCACATTTGAAATGAAAAGTGAATTTGACACTCTTTTGTTGTCACAACCCACATCACTTTCCACATACCCACTTTCTTCTACACAACCTGCTGAACAAGATGAATCGCTACTAGAACTAGCAGGCACAAGAATTGGATCAATAGTTTTTGGAACCTTAGGAACTAATATCTTAGGTTTTGTAACATGACCAATACCATAGACCATTTCGTCTTTGGGTGGGCTGTTAAAACTAAAGTGGGGCAGGGGTGCATAATTATCATTAAAAGGTGGTGGAATTGCTGCATGTTCACATCCCAAACCCGTCTTGCAAATTACACATAAGTAATTTTATATTCAAGTTTGCCATGCCATCATGATGAGTTTTAATTCTAGTAGTGTATATTTTATCAGCTTTCTTGTATTCATCATTATGATGTTTAAGCCCTTAGTTTTCTCTAATTAGCGTGACATTATGTGTTCTATAGTTTTCAACCTTTTCTATGCATTCTTGAGTGCAGATATGCTTAGGATTGTCTTGGTTCCTCCTATTGCAGAGCTTGAAGATGCTTGATCTTCATTCATGAATGTCATTCCAACAAAGTTCAATAGGTTCATTAGCTCACCACATTGACCCTCCCAATCTTGTTCAAATTCTTCATCGGACTTGGTGATCAATGCCTTAGAGCTTGAGTTCCATTTGTTTGAATTTCTTTGACTGATTCGTGGAATTCTCTATCCCGAAGAACTGTTTTGACCCATTAGTCTCTTATCATTCTTCTTCCTACCTCAGAGACTTCTGTGGTCTTAACATCATTTACAGCTTGTGCTGGGTTGGTACATTCTCTTGCAAAGTGCCCCATATCATTAAAGTTGTAACAACGGAGCTTGTCCTTGTCGAACCCAATGCCTTTGCTATTAGAGTCTCTAAAGCTGTTCTTTCCATATTTTTTCATGAAGTTTGAGGCCCGGTGAACCGCCATGGCCATTTGATATTTGATATCCATTTTATTAAGATCTCTCTTGTTTATTTATTGGTTATCACCTTGTTGGAAAGAGGGGGCAACAATTTTCCTTGTAGCAATTCCTCATGACTGGCCAAGAAGGGATTAAGCAAAGCAATGTTGGGGTAATCAACTTGATAGTTGGGCTGGTTTAAACTACTGATTTTACTACTTGCAGACTTGGTTATCTCATGAGCCTTGAGAGCTTGTTCTACGGCTTTGTTAACTACATATTGGATTGAGCTTGAGCTTGAGCTTGAGTTTGATGAAACTGGCTGACTTGCTGATGACTTGAAGGCTTTGTTATTGTCAGATTGAGCAGCATAAAATTTCATATCAACGGGATGAACTATTGGGTGTGACTGGCTGAGGAAGGCTGAGCTGATTCCAGAACCACTAGAAACTCCGGCTTGATTCAGAGAGCTAACACGGTTGTTCAATCTAAGCTCATCGTCCAATTTAAATAACTTGATGGTGGAGGTTAAGTTTGACAAAGTTGTGGTGTTTATATTTGTTGTTCTTTTGATAGTGGCTCCACTACTATCAGCAACTTGTTGATTTCTAGCATACAATAGTTTATTCCAGAGCTTTTCATTTTGGTAATCAACTTCAAATCTGCTAATGAGAGTTCCAACCAATTCTCCTTAAATGTGATTGAACACATTGAATTCTCCTCTCAACATTTCCTTTTGATTGTTTCTCATTTCCAGATTATGTTCAAACTTCTCAACCAAGACATCCCAAAGCCCTTTAGCAGTTGTTCACTCCCTTAAAGTTTGAGCTATATCAGTTATCAGGCAGATGCTTAGAACTTCGTAGGCCTTTTCATCATCAAGAATTAATTTTTTTTCATTCTATAGGTAGCCTGCAATAGGAATATCAACTGGTCCTTCTGGAGTTTCGGTGGTGGGCTTATGGGGTCCATTCTCAAAGGATCTAAGAAGAGCGAAGTCAGTCATTCTCACATAGTTCTTAAACCTTCATTTAAATTCTTCAAAGTTACTTTCAAATGTCATCAGCTTAGGAGGTTTAGTAGTGGTTCCAGCCTCATTCTCAAGCATTAGGTAGCTTTATGAAAGTTTAGGATCGTGTGACATCTTCACAATCAATGGTTTAAAACAAACAGTCTTGAAAGTGTAGGAGATTCTATCAAAAATACCAAGTACAAGCGAATCGAATCGAATAAAATTAATCGAATCGAATACAGCGAATGAATCGAATCGAATGGAAAGGAATCAAATCGAGTATTAAAACTCGATTCGATTGGTCTTTTAACTCGATTCGATTGGAATCTAAAATTCGATTTGACTGTTATTGGGAACTCGGTTCGATTAATATTGGAAATTCGATTCGATTGGTTTGAAAACCCAATTCGATTGGTTTCAAAACCCCGATTCGATTAGTTTCAAAACACTATTCGATTGGATTTCAAAATGCGATTCGATTCAAATTTCCAAAAATTACAAATTCAACTTTTTTACTTACGGATCCGACAACAAACACTCTTTTAACCACTTTTGAACCTTCAAACACAACTAGAAACTCGAAGAAAACTATAACTTCAAACACAACTTTTAAACATTTCTCAAGCTTGAAAACACATTTCTTGAGTCGAACACCCACTTGTAACACTTGAACACACTTTATCTTGCATGAACACACTTCACAAACTCTCAAACAAGATCAAAACCCAAGGTTGTGACCCAAGAACCTCAACTAATAGAGCCGAAAGCTCTTATACCAATTGTAGGTCCTAGATAAGGGATCAAACAACTAAGTTCTTGGATCAATCTAACACCAAGCTAGCGAAAATCACTTAGGTGTAACCGATTCTCGGATCTTAAGTGTGTTTGGTTTATTTCCAGAAAGGGTAAGAGAGAGGGAGTAAAGAGAGTTGGTAGATGGATAAAATAGTATTTTTGCCAAAATGGTTATGGTATGCATGGAAGCTTGCACTATTTATAGTGTTAGTTCCATGCACCATTCTTTCATTATTACGGCCCATTGGGCTTTTGATTACATAGCCTCGGGCCCAAACATACATAAGCAAAACTGAAAGCTAATAGACTACATCGTGAATAACATTAGATAATACAAAAGACTACAACACAAAACAGGGCCCTACACAGCCCCCTGCTTTTAAAATAAAGACATTAATTATAATGAAACTGAATCTTAATTAAAATGCAATATTAAAAGCATAGCTGTTGAGTCGGATTTTCTGTAAGGAAGATTGGAATCTTCTCAACCTCCTTAGGAAACGGCTAAGTATGGACTTCGAGCAAGCTTAGACGATCAAGCATGGTTTTACTACTTCGAGCAAGGTCTTCATAACCTTTAATGGTTGATTCTTCTAAGTGTTAAAGCTTCGAGCAAGCTACACTTCAACGAACAAGAGTGTTCTTCTATCGAGTATGGATTGCCAATCGAGCAAACAACTAGATCATTCAAGTTATAACTAAGTGATTCCGAGCACAGGATGTTCGAGCACATGGTGACCAGCATGGATGCAATAAGAAGATGTCATATGTTCAAAGCAAGGACTTCGAGCATGGTTCAGTCCCCCGAGCAAGATTTACATCCGAGCATGATAAAGATTGTTCAATAAGTCTCTTTAGACAAGACTGAAGGCATCAAGAAGAATGGGCTTGCTCGATGGACTAGTTCGAGCAAAGCAAGGATTAGTCAAGAAGAATGAAGCTTACTGGAGGAGAATATATTCTCCGAATATATTCTAATTAAAGTATGCTTGAAGACACTCATCGAGCATACCTAGCATAGTGAGACTGCTTGAGCAAGATACTTACCTTGCTCGAGGACTCTTACACTTGTATTTGTTTTATCTTTCATTATGTAATAGATAAGATTCTAGAAGGAATGTCAGGGTCTATAAATAGACGTCATAGGTTTCCATTTATGGTAACGTTGGCACGCACGGAATACGAGAAACATTCTAAAAGAATATTCATTTTGTTTCCTCGTATAGCCGCTGCCACCTTCACGAAACCCTAGACATTCCTTTACTGTTTCATTGAATGATGCATTTATTACAGTGAATCTTTGTCTTTGTATTTGCTTGCAACGAATATTTATTGTTGTTTCGTTTGTAATCGTCACGCCTTCACTCCCATCCGTTGGATATCCTGATTCCGCCAGGATATTAAATAGGCCTTTGGGTTATAGAGTCGATGTGTTCTTGCCAACCTTTCTGAGTTTTGCACCCGATTCCCGGTCCTGACAAGTGGTATCAAAGCCTGAGTAGCTCGCTGAAGGCTACGGGACTGAAGGTTTGTGATAAAGCTTGAAGCTTTACTCGGTTTCTTTGCTTCAAAAGTCAGATCTGCTGAAATGGAAGACCAAGAAGTTTCTACCAACAAAATTCCTAGACTGCTTGGACAAGAAAACTTTATTAAATGGAAGGTGCTCTTCGAAGCCGCTGTAAACTACAATGACCCGGAAATCTGGACATCTATTACAGATGGAAACTAAGTTGCGTCCACTGCTGCAAACAATAGTGCCAATGTTGAACTGAAAATGAAGAAAAAAGACGACAAAGCTCTATCCGTGCTGAAGCTAGGTTTATCCTGGGAAATTCTGACAACTGTCAACCATCACAAAACTGCAAAGGATATGTATGATGCAGTTATTGATATGTTTGAGGGGAATACTGAACTAAGAGACATTAAGAAGGATAGGCTGAAGCAACAGTTGGATAGATTCAAGTTCAAAGAAAAGGCCAACTTTCCTAACCTTAAGTTGGATGATGTATTAGCCTTTTTAAAGGCTGCTGAGCACGAAATGATTGAAAATCACATGATCAGAGAGGATAAGCCCAGTTTTCCAGTGACTAATGCTCTTGTAGCACCAATGGGAAATCTTTCTATTAAGAATCAGCAACAACCAATTATTGAAGAACCAGCTGAAACAAGCTCATTTTGTGGAGGAAGCTAGTCAAGATTCAACATATAAATGATAGAAGATGATAACCTGTCATCAGCAAGTGGACACCCTCCATACATGCCAGGCAATGCAAGCCATGGAACAGACTATCAAGCTCTGTTTTCCATGTTCATTGATTCATATGATGCCTTTGTTGCCAAGAACCTGATCAACACTAGCATTGTGCAGGAAGACCTTGACCAAATTGATGCAGATGAATTAGAAGATATGGACATCAAATGGCAAGCTGCAATGCTAGCTGTGAGAAGCAAGAGGTTGTATAACAGGACAGAAAGAACAAGCTTTTCCGGACCAAGTGACAGAATAGGATTCGATAAATCAAAAGCAATTTGCTACAACTGTCAGCAACCTGGTCACTTTGCCAGAGAATGCAATCAACCCAAGCAAGGGGGAAACCGGGTTAATCAAAATCAGTTCTACCAGAATCAAAATCAGAACTTCCAGCATCAGAGAAATCAATTAGCCAATCAAAACCCCTACCAACAACAGAACAGACCCCAGCAACAACCTTTCCAAGCTCAAAGAAATAACCAGCTACAGATTCATAATAATCAGAACAAAGGCAAACAAAACATTGTGAATTAAGTTAGAGATCAAGGGAATGCTGCAGTCACTAGGGGAACCTCAAGATGGGGAGTTTGACTGGAGTAATCATGCGGCAGAAATGGAAAAAGCAAACGTTGCTTTCATGGCCAAGGTGCAAGACATAGCAAAATCTTCAAATGCACAGGTACATTCTGATATTTCAATTTCTAATCTTCTTATTACAATTGATGAATTCAATCAGGAAGTTGGAAAATGGAAGACTGAATGTGGTAGAAAGGAAGTATTTCTGAATGTGTATGAAACTAGTGAAGCAACCTATGAGAATCAGATTAAGGGATTAGAAGAAGATTATATGCAAGCATACAGAACTCAATCAAGAATGACAGTTGAGATTGAGGGACTGAAAAAGATGTATGCTGATGAGAAACTTAAAAATGCTGAACTGATAATTCAAATGGATTTCCTGAAGAACCTAGTAACTACTGGAAACATAGTTGGATTGGAAGACAAAATGTTAGATGAAGAGAAGTACAAGAAGGTGCCACCACCTTTTTGTAACAGTTATCCACTAAAGGTAGGCAATGAGAGTAGGAATGAGTATTTGAAACAGTTCAAGAGTGTGTTTGAAGACAGAACTGAGTTTGTATAGAGGTATGAAGAGGTAGCAGTTGATAACATTGGAGAATTTGTAATGATGCAGAATGAGAAGCCAAAAGTAAAAAGGGAAGAAAAGAAAGATAATGAGAAGAAGAAATGGAGTGAATACTCCAGTGAGGAGAGTAATTGCAGCTGTGGCAGTACCAAATCATCTAAGGGTAACAAGAAAAAGAAGGGATCAAACAAGATCAAAGATGAAAAGATTCCTCAATTGCCAAAGATTACTCCCAAGATGAAAAAATATTATGAACAAATGAGAAGAGAGCATGTGGTATTTGATATATGTGCCAAACCTCAATTAGAATTCAAGAAAAGGAATGAAGTACCAAAGAAATCTTCATATGATCAAACCCATCCTCCAATCTACCTAGTTTTCTCTAATCATGAACTGTTTGATATTGGGGATGTGGAGTATGTGCCCATGAGAAGATTTGCTGATAAACAAGAAGGAAACTCTTCAAGATCATCATCTAAAGTGAAGCCAATTGTGTTTGTCAAAGAGAAATATCCTTTAGTGCCTGATGTGAGTAGGCCGATCAAGATGGATTTCAGCAACTCCTTGTGCCCAAAGATATCCCTAGGCTTTGACTTTCCCAAACCAAGTAATAGAATTAAGGACAAACAACTCTTTGAGGATATGGGAAGTTATGCCAAGGTGTGGTGCAAAAAATGTGATGCTTATGGACATCACACCGATTCCTGCTGGTTTGAGGAAGATGAGTTTGTTGTGCCAGATGTTGTCTGTGGATTTGATACGAAGGGATACAAACAGATGTATCAAAGGTACTTGAATGAAGAGAAGGACACCACCAGTGAAGATGAGAGAAAATCATGTTTGGAGAAAAGAATGAAGAAAGTTTTGAAAATCAAAGATGATTCAAAAGAATCAAGCAAACCAGTGAAGAACAAAAGGTCAAGTGACAAAGGAAAAGCCAAAATGAGACCTGGTGTTCTTAATGGTGATGAGAAGTTCTTGATGAAGCAAGGGTTTGAACCAAAAGGTTTCAGTGGAAGACAGAGAAGGAGTTAAATGAATGGAAAGACTGTGTGATTGATCAGATTGAAAACAACATTATATCACTAGTTTTGTCAAGTGGTTCAGACTCAAACTCAGATGAAGATTGTGAAACAGTCTATGAAGATCCACTTCCACTTCCAGCTCCAACTCCTGATGAATCTCTAGTTGAATCTGACTTGCAAACTGATACAGTTTGTGACTTAGAATCCAACTGATTCTCTTATGTTTGATTGTGCAGGAACAGGCCATGAACAACAATGATGTATGGTATATGGACAGTGGTTGTTCCCGACACATGACTTGCGACAAGGAAGCACTTGTCAATTATGAAAGAAGATATGAAGGAACTGTTTCCTTTGGGAGTGATGAGAATGGAGGAAAGATTGTTAGAAGAGGCACTCTCACAAATGGCAAAGTAACCTTTGAGAATGTGATGTATGTTGAAGGACTACAATATAACTTGCTAAGCATTTCTCAAGTCTGTGACAAAGGTTACAAGGTTGCTTTCAATGATGAACACTGTCTAATCCTAAAGCCTGATTTTGTGATTCCAGCTGATATGATCATGATGATGGCTCCAATGAATGGCAACCTCTATGAGCTTAAAATGAACACTGCTACATCTAGAGGAGGTTCATGCTTTGTTTCAAAGGCCACTGAAAATAAGACCAAATTGTGGCACAAGAAGATGTGTCATGTTAACTTGAAGAATATGTACAAGCTAGTGAAAGGTGAACATGTTGTTGGCCTTCCCACAAGAGAATTCAAGCTTGAAGAAAAATGCACATCTTGCCTCAAAGGGAAACAACACAAATCCTCTCATAAGAGTAAAATGATAAATTCTATTGATGAGGTCTTGGAACTGCTTCAAATGGATCTTTTTGGTCCTGTAAGTGTTCCAAGTATTGGAAAGAAAAGATATTGTCTAGTCATTACTGATGATTACTCAAGGTTCACACGGGTCTACTTTTTGGGAACAAAAGATGAGACATCTAAATTGATCAAAGGATGTGTGATAAGAATGGAAAATCTACTTGACAAAAGGGTGAAATTCATTAGAAGTGATAATGGCATAGAATTTAAGAATGGTTTAATGGAAGAATTCTGCACTTCTAAGGGGATTTTTCAGCAATATAGTGCACCAAGAACTCCTGAGCAGAATGGTGTTGCAGAGAGAAGAAACAGGACATTGATTGAAGCTGTAAGAACCATGATTGCTGATGCAAATCTGCCAGTTACATTCTGGGCAGAGGCAATCAACACTGCTTGCTATGTGCAAAACAGGGTTCTATTAAACAAAACTCAAAATAAGACTCCATGTGAGGTTATCTTCAAAAGAAAACCTTATGTGAAGTTCTTAAAGCCATTTGGATGTAGGTGCTCACTTTTGAATACAAAAGACTGCCTTAACAAATTCCAGTCAAAATCACTGGAATGTTTCTTTGCAGGGTACTCATCTCATTCCAAGGCTTACAGAGTTTATGTGAAGGAGAACATGGTATTCATTGAATCTTCTGACATTATCTTCAATGAAAACCATTTCAATAATGTTGAAGGACCCAAATGGCTCTTTGATTTGGAAAAGATGATCAAATCCTTCAAGATTTATAATGCAGACATGGATGATAGGATGTACAGAACAAGTTTTGAAGACAAAGGAAAACAAAAGCAACTTGATCTGGACAAACTATGGTCATCAGTTGCTCCGAAAACAAATGGATTTACTTTTGAAAGAAACAATCAAGGAGCATGTGAAGTAAATATCTCTGGTCAAGAAGAAGCAATTGAAGTATCAAATGAAGGACTAAGTGATATGGATAGTGAACCAGTGCTAAGTCAGCAGCAGGCTTAACCTGAAATGACAAATCAAGCTGAAGAAAGATTTCAGTCTCTATTTGACTCCCTCCAAATTGGATCAAATGAGACATCATCTTCTGAAAATATTCAAACTCAAGAAGCTGCTGAGAATCAAGAAGCATCTGAAAGTGAAGCTGTTGAATTAATCATGACAAATCTTAAAACAGAGGTTTCGGCACAACAAGTTGTGCAAACTGCCTCTGTGGAGAGAAATCATCCTTTAGAGAATATATTTGGAGACTTGCATGAGAGAGAGACTAGAAGTTCTTCTGAAAGGGCAAACATCTGTCTGTATGCCTGCTTTCTATCCCAAGTTGAACCAAAGAATATCAATCAAGCATTGAAAGACAACAGCTGGGTTGAAGCTATGCAGGAAGAGTTAGCTCAGTTCAGGGTCTTACATGTTTGGGACTTGGTAGACAAACCTAAGGGCAAGTATGCAATTGGAACCAAATGGGTGTTTAGAAACAAGAAAGATGAAAGAGGCATAGTGATAAAAAACAAAGCAAGATTGGTGGCTCTAGGATGCTTACAAGAAGAAGGAGTGGACTTTGAAGAAATGTTTGCTCCAGTTGCAAGACTAGAAGCCATCAGGATCTTTCTAGCATATGCAGCATCCATGAACATAAAAGTCTATCAGTTAGATATGAAATCTGCATTTTTGAATGGAAAGATTGATGAAGAGGTATATGTGACACAAACTCCTGGATTTGAAGATCCAATTCATCCTAACAAGGTGTACAAGCTCAGCAAGGCTTTGTATGGACTCCATCAAGCTCCTAGAGCATGGTATGATGAGCTATTAAACCACCTGTTAGACAATGGTTTCTGCAGAGGAGCCATTGATAAAACCCTTTTTTACAAAAGATGGAACAAAGATCTGTTGCTACTGCAAGTCTATGTTGATGACATCATTTTTGGCTCTTGCAAAAAGTTTGAGCAAGTAATGAAGTCTAAATACAAGATGAGTTCAATGGGAGAAATGAATTTCTTCCTTGGACTTCAAGTACAGCAAAAGGCAGATGGGGTTTTCATCAATCAATCAAAATATGTTCAAGAGATTCTTAACAAGTTCAAGTACCAAGACTACCAGACAGTGTCTACACCAATGGACACACAAGAGAAGATGGTACCTGATGAGAAGGGGGAGCCAGTGGACCAGCATGAATATAGGGCCAAGATCGGATCACTGATGTATCTTACCGCATCAAGGCCATATATTATGTTTGTTGTGCACTACCACGAAAACAAGTATTGGCTATGGATTTTTTAGTACGGAAATATTGGTTGCAAATTTTGCTATGAAGTACCTACGGATTAGCTAGGTACACGTTTTGCTACAATTTAGCTACGCATATTTCGTTGCAAACAAAATTTCGTAGCAAACTTGAGAAAATAAGAATAATAAAAATGACTTCATAAAATTGGTAGCAAAATCGTAGCAAACTTGAAAAACAAGAGTGGTACATAAAGTAGGTAGGAAAATCCGTAGAAAAATGATGCAAATAAATATATAAAAATTCGTACTAAAAATTTTAGTAAGATTCATAGCAAGAACCATAGCGAACCTGAGAACATAAAAATAGTGAAAGTTTTAAATAAAGTTTGTTGCAAAATCGGTAGCAAAATCAAGTAATAAAATCATAAAACTAATTTGGTAAAATCTGTAGCGAAATCTATAGCTAAATCAATAAAGTGAAGTTTTAAAAGTAATTAAATAAAATTTATAGAAAAATTTGTAGTAACATCAAGAAACAATTATGTAAAAACTATTTTAATAAATTCAATAGCAAAATCCATATTAATAATAATATCTAAAAGTCCAATATTTAAAAAATGACTAAAATAATTTAATTTACTAAAAGACTAAACAAAATCTTCAAACACTTAAGGGAACCCACGATTATTATAACAGTTGTTTTCAAAACTGGATCGCCCTGTTGAGCCGGACTCTTTACTGAATCACTGGTCGGACATGCTATATGCATTTATGTATGCATAATACATGTACGACCGGTGATGTACGTACTTATGTATGTATTAGTGTTATTGCTCATTACATTTAATATGGTTCGCAAACACATTAAAAACTAATGTGACATATTAAAACTCATTATTAAGTCCCGATGTGGCCCATCTAATATGGCCCATTAAGACATATATGACCAACTATTGCTTGTTATATCTAATACAATGCATTACAACTTAATGTAACCCTCTAAAACCCTGTATGATATAAAAAAATTATTTCATAGTCCATTAAGATCTATCAAGACCAAATATGACTCATCAAGTCCTATCATGTCCCAATATGGCCCACTAAGATGTATGTCTCGTTATTGCTCGTTACATCTGATATGACTCACTATAACTTAATATAACCTTTTAAAACTCAATATGACACACTAAAACCCAGCACCGTCCATTAAGATCTCTCAATGCCAAATATGGCTTTATAAGACACGTAGGGGTGTGTATGTGTTAGTTTAGGGCTGCTAATTCCGTTTAACCGAGGGTACACAAAATGAAAACCCATTTTCAGTTTATTCCGTTTTTGTTTAATTTCGGTACGGTTTCATCGATTGTCTATTCGACTTTTGCTGACTCCTATTTTTAAATTTATTGTAGCGAGTTGCAATAGAGTATAGATTAAAGTGATGAGAAGTCAAATAATTAATCACTTAAAAGCAAATTGTTTTATCGTTATTGCAACATGTGTTAAGGGTGTTCGTGGTCCGGTTTCGACGACTTTGATAATCAAAAAACAAAATTAAACTGTTTAGATTTAAAACTGAACCAAACTGATCCCTTACTAATGGTTTGGTTTCGAGTTCGAGATTCATTAGTTCTTTCAAAATACAATTGAAATTGAAATTCAAAATTCAAATAATAAGATATATAAAAGAAGTTCAAACTTAAAAATATGCGCACATTCTTCTCCCAAATAAAGTGAAGACCCGCTCAAACTCCCCGCTCATAACGCGAAACCCTAATCGACGCCGTTTCTCTTCCCCTTGCATTCTCACCTCAATCGCCCTTTCCAGCGCTTTAGCAATCCTAACCGAACTCCAAAGCCACATAATTTTCGCTATTTACAGTCCTAATCGGACTCCCACAACGGTCATTTACAGCCCCAATTGGACTCCTCAATCGAAGTTGCCTCCTACAACTGCTCATGCAGTCGACTTTCTAGTAAGTTGATTTTCTTTGGGTATTTTGTTCAAGAAGTGGCACTTTGTTAGATAAAACAAGTTGTAGCCTTTGAAAGAAGTGGTATTCTATCTGACTTTCATTGTGATTGTGCAGCCTTTGAAAAACAAGTTACTGCAGTTTTTCCTACTTACAGCTCCAGTTTGATTTGTAAGTTTTTATTTGTTTTTCTTTTTTGGTTTGTTGGCTTTATTGTGATTTTTGATTTAAATTAGTTAACCGATGAACGTTGTGGATCTGGATAAAGATTCTGAAATAAATTAGTTGTTGTTTCTTACCTTTATTCCTAAATCCTAATAGAAAAAGCAGTTGTGAGTTTAGTATTCTTGGTCTGTCATGTATGTTGGTTTCCATATCCCTTTTTAACCTATGGTTGCTAAACCACATCTTATTTTGAACTACAAGATTTATATGTGATTAATACAGGTTTTAAAATGAAAGAGCTGGGCATAAGCTGTGACCTTGTGATTGAATCAATAATTATCCTCTTTTTTTTCATCTCATATATTTTACCTATTGACTGTTTGGTATAATTTATTTTAAAAATGTAGAAAAATATTCTTTTTTTAACGCAGAAAGTTGTTGATAAAAAATTAAATACAGTTAACAGGCTTCATTTTCGAAATCTTCAACATTTCCTTCATTTTGCACACGAAAACAAGAACACATCTTGTTTTCTTTAATCTATTTTTGTTTACTAGTCACAACACATTATTCTTTATTGTGTATACCAGTGCTGCAATTATCCTATCTTTAAACTTTTTGTGAATAAATTAACTGTTTAAATTTCTGTGTTTGGTTCTTTCATGTAATATCAAGTTATTTGCAATATGAATTAATGGTCACACTTAGATTCATTTGCTTAGTTTGTTTAAATCTAATTGCACCGAGTGGGTTCTGAAGCCAACAAGTTCACAAGTGGTTTAAATCTAATCTCAGGGTAGATTCATTCATCTTTATAGCATGGCTCATCAGTTTCTTTTAAAATCAGATTTAGCTGTTTAAGCCCGAAAGTCAATAAACGAGCCATGCCCTCATTTGATCAGTCATCAGTGAATCATTTATAAAGGAAAATCAAATTTAATGCTAGCCACAAAAATTGAACCCATAACTTTTGAGTTATATATAAGTTAAAAAAAGCTACCATATATGCTAGATTGATTTTTGTATATTGATTGTTTGTTCATAAAATAAAACACATGAAAAAAGTTAAAACCATGGACACTAATTTCATGAATGTAAGTATTATTTAGTTAGTGAGTGTAAGTATTAGTTAGTATTAAACGGATGCCTTTAAACTTGTTTATAATTGAAGTTTATTGCTAATACTATTTTCTTCTTATCTTACAAATGACCTATTTTGTAGGATACGAAATTGAAGCGGCGCGCTATGTTTGGTGAATTTTGGCAAAGGAAGGATCAAGAACACAAGATATATTGTTGGTTTGCAGCGAGTTACTAGATGTTGGTTTGGGAGAAGCCAATGTTGTGGAAGACATTATTTAAGAGCTATATGTGGATTGGGTCGACAGGAGGCTAGCATCGTCGCCGACCCGTATGTTGTGTTGATGAGTGCACCATCAAAGCCTAATACTAATAGTTCTTTTCCACTAGAGAGAGGTGTGATAAGGTTTGTATTCTTCTTTTAAAAAAAGACAGAGTTTGGTCTTCTTTTGGCCACATTATTTGAATCTGTTAACTGTGATTTGAAAATATAGTTTAGTTAGAAAAGTTTTTAGTGTTGAACTCTACCCTTAAACGTTCTAGATCATCTCATTTAGGGGTGTTAACTGTTTGGTTTATTTATTTTACTTTTGGTTTGATTTCTGTCAATTTTTCATTTTTTAGTTTCGGTTGGCCGGCTTCAAAAACTTCAAACCGTCTTTATAAAACCGGATCAAACCATAGATTATAACACTATATATAATTTATATCTTTATGTACAAGAGGCTTTTTCTTATTTATTTTTATTTTGTATAGAATATTGAACATTGATTTGTTATAATGGATGATGTGCAAATTTAATATAATTGCAGGTGCACTAAGTTGGAGGAAAAAGTAGTTGAGTTGGAATGGGAAATTTTAGCGGAGTTGGAATGAGAAAAAGTAGAGAAACAGCTAAATATTGAAGAACATGCGAGATTGTATGCTGAAATGAATGGGAAACATCAATTGTTGACTAAACCAATTGCAAAACTTTCCACCAAGTTAAGATATATTGTTTTATATTTGTCAACTAGGTTTCGGTTTGTACTTTTTATTGTATCCATTTTATGGATGATTTACTATTTCTTGTATTAAATTTGGATATTTTATTCTATGTAGTTTGGAGATGTGTCTTTGGTACGATATTTTATAAATTTGAATATAATGTTTATAAAAAAAAGTAGAGAAGAATATGAAAAAGAAAACTTCTAAAAAATTATGTGAAAAATCTATAGCTAATTTTGTAGCTACAGCTATATAAAATTCGTAGCAAAATCATGCAACTTTCTGTAGCTACATTCGTAGCAAAAGTCATACAAAATATGTAGCTAAATTTCATAGCAATATTAGTAGCCAAAACCATAGCAAATTTCATTATAAATCGTAGCAAAATTTTGTAGCTAACAGCCCGTAGCTAAAAGAAGGTAGCAAAACTCCATAGCTAACAATTCGTAGCTAAAAATCTGTAGCAAATGTTTCAGTAGCAAAATTCATAGCTGATGTAGCTAAAATATCGACCTCTCTTTTCGTAGCCAAAATCGTTGCAAAATTCTAATTCCGTAGCAAAATTCCATAGCAAATAAGTTAGCTACAAGACTTGTACCTACAGACCGAATCTGTAGCAAACTGGGTGTTTGCTACAAATTTGCCACGGAATTAGCCGTGGCAAATACCTATTTTTGTAGTAGTGGTGTGTGTCTGTGCAAGATTTCAAGCTAACCCTTAGGTCTCACACATGCTAGCAGTAAAAAGAATTTTCAAATATCTTAAAGGAAAACCAGATTTGGGGATTTGGTATCCAAAGAACTCTTCTTTTGATTTGATGGCCTACACAGATAGTGACTATGACGGTTGCAACATGAGTAGAAAATCAACTTCAGGAGCCTGCCAGTTTCTAGGGAACAGGTTGGTGTCTTGGCAATGCAAGAAGTAGACGACTGTGTCAATCTCAACTGCTGAGGCTTAATACATTGTTGCATCCGCTTGCTATGCACAGGTTCTATGGATTTAGAATCAACTGCTAAATTATGGTCTGAATTTCTTACTTACTCCAATTTTAATTAAAAAATACTGCTGTTATGTTCATTGTTAAGAATATTCTAAAACTAAGCACATTGAGATTAGACATCACTTTATTAGGGATTGCAATGAAAAGGGCCTAATAG
Organism: Bidens hawaiensis; assembly: GCF_021521415.1. Taxonomy (NCBI): domain Eukaryota; kingdom Viridiplantae; phylum Streptophyta; class Magnoliopsida; order Asterales; family Asteraceae; genus Bidens; species Bidens hawaiensis. The sequence goes on from NW_027494433.1 coordinate 40,260, forward strand.
AAATGAAATGAGTAGATACAACTGACAATCTGGCTGATTTATTCACCAAACCGTTAGACAAAACTAGGTTTCATTTTCTGTTAAAATGCCTAGGTATGATAAATTCTGATGTAATCTGATTGATGATGTGTGCTTATGTGAGGTGCTTACTGATTATATATGTTTCTCACTGTGAATGTTTGCATGATTTGTTAATATGTATAATTGATTATTTTGATTGCATAAATCATTCTTGTGATTGCTTTGTATGATAAATTTTCAGGTTGATGTTCATATGCCTAGAGTTGTGCTTACATGATACATATTTGTGATATAAGTGTTTCAAGCATAAATCTGTGCTTGATACTATGTTTGTTGTTCTTCGAGCACAAACAGAACTGCTGAATGACTTTTTCTAAGTTCTTCCAGATAACATGTCTCAACTGCTCGAGCATAGAAACATGCTTTGGAAAACTTCTTAAGTATTTCGAGCATGATTTTGTGTTTGATGATATGTTTGTTGCTCCTCGAGCATAAACAGTCATACTTGATAAATTTCAAGTATTTCGAGCACAGAAATGGAAATTCCAATGTTCGAGTATAGTTATATGTCTTGAGAAAATTTTAAAGTATCTCGAGCATAAAATCATTACTCGAGCACAAAACTTAAATGATAAAAGGTCGAGCATATGCTTTGAAATGATAAAACTATGTTATGTCTACCGAGCATAATGAATTGACATGATAAATTACAAGTGTGCTCGATAGGATACTTGTGTGCTCAGAGTGACAGTTCACTCAACATTGAATGAAAGTTGCTAATTGTGTAACTTGTGTGCTGTTTGTAAGTCTTATCTGCGTAAATGACAAATTGTGCTTCAAAATTAGATGAAAAATGAATTTCTTAAATAAAATAAACTAATTTTTGACACATGAACAATTTTTGACTTAACACACAGTTTTCGGTGAATTAAAGAGAGAAATGATAATGCTATTCAGTTGCAAGCTTTGTAGAAGCTTAAAAATGTTTTAAAGTAGAGATTGTATCCAACCTAAATGGGAAATGATAGAAAATTGTTTAATCTCCTAACCCATGGATTATAGGTTTAAAAGATTTATGTTCAGAAAATTGACAATTCGTATGGTATCTTCTCATGAGTGTAGTGACATAAGTGATACAAATATGATAACTTTGCAAAGTCTGACGTGGTGACGCATTTGAAGACAAAGGTATGTCTCCTTGCACATCTCTCCGAATGATCGGCAGAAAGGTGATTATCCAGTCATACTCAAGCTCTCTTGAAGTATTGATCAATTAGGAAACTATGTAATTTGAAAGAGTCATAATCACACAATGTGAATATGCTTTACCAATGCTCTGCGCTATAAAAGAGCCTAACTTTAAAAAAAAAAGAAATTATATATACTTGAAAGTTATATAAGTGTAGATTCAAATTAGACTTTAGAATGTGTCGATCATACTTCAATCAGGTTTAAGTCAAATTGGGGTGACTTGGAAAAAGCTAAATAAGCTTTGAGAAGAGATAAGGAACAACCTGAAATCCAAAATGTATCCATTCTAACTCAAGCAACAAATTGAACCTAAAGCATATCACAAATGTCATAAGAATCATGCTAAGTGCTTCTACCTAGTGTCAACCTGACTTAAGTCATAATAAGGCTGAAAATGAAATGGTGTGACAGTTTTTGGACAATCTGATCCCATGTTGAGATCTCTCTAAATGGATTTGAAAAGAATTTTAACTAAATTTTGATCTCTTTTTCACCTTAAACTTATGCTTAAGTTTCAATCGTGATTTAAATGACTTATGTTTTTAAGTTAAGCAAGGTTTGAGTGTGGTTTAAGTCTAGCGTGCTAGACGAATGTTGGTGTGATTGAAAATATGTGCTAAAATGATCTAAGTACGTTCGAGCATGGTGTTCGAGCTTACTTTCCCTTGTATGTGTTGTCTGTCACTCTTCGAGCAAACTGATATCTCATTTGTTGCTCTTCGAGCACAATGACTTGCCTTGAAAACTTATCTTAAGTCTTTCGAGCATAGATATCTCATTTGTTGCTCTTCGAGCACAATAACTTGCCTTGAAAACTTTGATAAGTGTTATGTAGCTATACGAGCACATATGTCACATGAATTTCTGTTAACTGTTTTCAAGCATGAATGTATCTCATGAGCAAATGCTATGTCAGGATGTATTTCTAAGTGTTTCGAGCATGCATATACTTTTCGAGCATAGGTATTGACAGGATTATCTAAGTTTGTTCGAGTAAGTGTTAAGTTGTTAGGAATATGTCTCGTGTATAATCAATTGACTGTTTCTTATATACTTCGAGCATATGAGTTGAGGGTTAACAAATGTGTTAAGTTGGTCGAGCACAGTTATACTCACGTGCATACTGATAATTTAAGATCTCGAGCATGATCTTTTCCTCGAGTATGTATGACTTCACATTGGAGAAATATTGGCTAAGGGTCTCAAGCATGGGTATACTCGACAACTGTGATGAAATCACACGAGCATACTTTCTTTCGAACAAACCATAAATGAACATTTAAACACATATTCTTTGTACGTCGAGCATGTACTAGGATATGTACTCGAGTACAGTGGGAGACAGCTGTCCATTTGGCTGTATGCTCGAGCAAGGAAGGTACAGTAATTTGAATTTTAAATGACAACTGGCGTGCACTAGATGACAAACAGTACTGTACCAACCAAACGTTAGGTATAAAAGGGGGACTTAGAAACTTTTTCACACATTTCATTTCCCTCTCTTAAACCTAACTGTTGAACTTCTTGCTCGTTCATCCCCTGCTTACTTGAATATTCAATTGCTGCTCGATTATACTTCGATATTAGCCATTAGCTCTGTTTCAACTTTGGTAAGATATCGATACTCGATTATCGTCTCACCTATTTCGGAACTAGGGTTTCTGATTGATTATCTTACTAATTGTTTACTTGTTTGTGCAGGTACGCATATTACTACGGAACAGGTTACTGGAGACATTACTTCTCTTTACCTATCCTCGACCTTGGCTTATGCATCTATTGTTACTGATTATCTTCTTGTTTTGCAGAACTGATGGCTCTAAAATTCGAAAAGAGGCACAATATGTGTGCCCAGTTGGAGGTTGACGATGATAACAGGGAGGTGGAGCTAATGATAACCTTCCTCAATAACTCTAACTTGAGGGCAACCCTGACTGAGAGTCCCACAATTTACAGGAACCATATCTCAGACTTTTGGGAATTAGCTACATATGCAAATGATGTAAATGGGGAGAGGATTGAAGCATATGTTCAAAATAATGATATCGAAGTTACTGAAGCTTCAATCAGAGCGTCACTGAACTTAAATGACATTCATGCGGTGCAACCATCATACTCTGCCCCAAGACTGTTGAGAATATTTCAAGAAACAATGGGCTATCAGGGAGACGTAAAAGAAGGACAATTTCAGAAAGGCAGTTTTCCTTTTATTTACAGGTTTCTCATACATCATGTCATCCAGTCCTTATCTCTAAGGAGAGGGACTTGGACCTTATTGAGAAGGGAACTTGCTTCCTTGATTGTAGCCATTCTATATCAACAGCCATTCAATGTTTCAAGACTAATTTTCAATGGCTTGGTATCAAATGCTGAAAAAGAAGTGGATTAACGTTTTTTGATGTATCCCAGGTTTACAAATTATCATTAACAGGTCTTTGCCGGATCTTCAACGAACAGGTGAAGGTCTAAGACTACAAGATCCGAACATATGCTGGAGAATGAAGGATGCCAAAAGCAAGTTTGTAGACAATGCCGATTGGGATGTTCTCCCATGGCTACTTGTTCCTGATCTAGGTGCAATTGATGTACCTTAAACTACAGGTAATAGTGATGATGAAGATGATGACAGTGAAGCTGATGACATTGATGGCAATGATGATCAAGGTGATGGAGGTGATAATGCTGGTGATGAACCTGTGAATGAATTAATTGATCATGAAGAAGAGATGGCAGAAAATTTGGTTGAAAATGCTGAGGTGAATGAACCTGTGTTGGATCCTGTTGGAAATGAGTTGTCTGTATTTACTGGTGCGGGATTTAATGTTCAAATTGAAAATCAAGAGGGAAATCAATGACCAGAGGTTGAAGTGACTGATCCAGCTAATGAACCGGTTGAGGATCCTAGCAACATTGCTCCTGAGCCCATAGATGAAGATATCTTTATCTCAAATATGGTGTCAAATGTTACCAACCTCTTTACTCCACCTGATTCCCCAGACCCAAAAATGGACAATGCGGATACTGAGTCAATTGATTCTGACCCGGCACATCATGATATTCCATCCTCCCCTGCTACCACTGATCCCATTCACTCAGATACTGAAAATGTTCATGAAACACTACCCACTTCACCCATCAAAGAAACAATCATATCCACATCACCTGTGTCCCCATCAGCCAAACCTACTAAAGATATACATGTCCCAACTCCTCCAACATCTCCTAATCAAGAAACACATATCTCTACTCCACCAACCTCACCTCTCAAAGACACTCCTTTAGCTGAAACCATTCAACCTACTCAACCCATTTCACATGAACCTAAAACCTATAAGTCACCATCACCCGAAACTTCTGAACCCTACTCAGAACCTGACTTTAAGCCTACCTAAGAAACTCCACCATCCAGTCCAAATCTCTTTGATATTGTTGCTGAAAATGCAGAGCTTGAATTTGAAAACATTTTGTTGAAAGAAAAGAATGTTGTGCTGACACACAGGAATAAAGCACTTGAAACAGCTCTGAAACAGGACTTAACGAAAATTCAAACCCTTGAGGGACACTCTGAGTTTGAGAAGACCTCAGATGCACCAAAACAGGGGGAGAAACTTGAAGATACAGAGGGCTTAAGAATAATTGAAAACATATATGCAAGCTCAGATGAGGAGATTGTGGAAACTGGACCCTCAAATGTTCTGAATATGATCAATCAAGAATATGAGGAAGATGCTGATGATGAGGGGGAGTTAGGATGGAAGGAACCAGAAGTGGAAGAAGAGACCCCTAAGAAAATTTCCCAACAACAAATCAAAGGCAAAGGGGTGGCTCTATCTTAGAAAGATCTCCAACATATACCAACCAATATAAAGACAAGTCTGGTGATGAGATTCTAGAAAAAGTCAACGTGATTGATCCTGATATTACAGAGTTAGAATCGGTCAAAAACTGCAATCAGACTGATAAATGAGGAATTGGACTTAATAAACCGAGAGGTGCAAGAAGATGTGGAAGAAATTCCTCAAGAAGTACTTGAAGCACTAATTAATATGAAAGAAGAAGAAGAGGGTGATAGAATGAGAAATGAGGCAGATGATGCATTTAAGGCTGCATTGGAGGCATTAAATGCAAAACAAAATATTGATGATCAAGAGCCTACACAAACGGATGAGCCAGCATTATCTGAGTCTGAAGAGCCCATACAAACTGAGCCAGTGTTAACTAAGCCTATACAAACTGAACCTGAGCATGCAAATCCAGAAACTGAAATTACACAGCCGGAGAATGTGAATGAAGATGAAACAGAACTTGGTCTGGGAGTCAGAGAAGAACCTAAGAGAGATGAAGAGCCAAAGATGACATGGAATGTTTATGTAAAATTCATCTCTCAGTTGGTTATGATCAGGACAAATTATTGTATTCTCTTACATCCTGATGAATATACACCAGAAGCTGTGTCTGGCGCCAGAAAGGCTCTTGAAGAGCAAAGACAAGAACATTGGAAGAGAAGCCAACTGCTTTTGAAAGACAAACCAGAGCTAACAGTTAATGAGGCTCTGGATGAAGATACTCCTATGCAAGAACCAGTTATTTGAAGAGATTTTGATGAGGAACCAACAACGTAATCAAATAAGCCAATAATCACAGAATCTGTTGATGAAGTTCAGAAGACTGTGAATGAAGAACCAATTGTCACTGAACCAACAGAGCATGAAACTGAAGCAAGAGACTCGTTGGAAAGAAAAGAAACATCTGAAGTTGAATCTCCCAAGGCCAAAAGACACAAATCTGTGTACAAAAGAGGTCAGAAATCCAAGTTTGTATTTAAGACCACTGAGCCTGAGTTTGAAGAACCAAATGATTGGAGCACTTCACAACTTAGTTGAACGTATTGACATTGATGAAGAAGAAGAAGGAGGTGTGGGAGAAGAAGATGATAAAGAGAATGAAAATAAAGCTTACCTGATAAGTCTTGGCTATGACTTAAAATATCTTCAAAGATTATCCAAGGAAGCCATAGCCAAAGAAGCTGAAGGATGGAGAAAAAGGAAAACCAGAAGAGAGTTCTTGATAAAAGCTGGTCACAAACCTGCATTTCTAAACCTATAATCATTTGAAACAATCGACAAAATCTACAAGAGAGATCTCGTAGATGACATTGCAAATTTTGTTGAAAAAGTAACAAAGAAGAAGGAACCAGCTGAAAAGGTGTTGATAGAATCTGACAGTAGCAAGAGAAGGATTGTGAAAAAGGCAAGAGATGAAGAGGAATATCAGACACTTAAAGCCAAAGACAAAGACATCAAGTTTCTACAAGTATATGGCTTTGACTACAATTCCTTAATCGATCTTTCTCTGGATGAACTGAAAAGAAAAGTAAACATGGTCAAAGATTCGCATAAAGATTAAAAGAACACAGCTGACAGTGAGAGAGAGAAAGATATGAAGATGCAGATGGAAAGGGAAAGAGAGGAGGCTACAAAGAAATAAGAAGAGGTAAGAGTATGGTTTGAGGACCCTCAAAGGGTGGAAACCTTAAAAAGGGTTGTGATGGAAAAGGGTATGATTGAGGAGGAGTTTGACAAAATGCTCCATGCTCAACTCCTTGATATTTACCATAGAGAGCAAAGGATGTACTTGGAAACACAGAAAAAGTTACAAGAAGAAAGAAGGAAAATGGATGAGGTGGTTAGAGCTGAGATGATGAGTGCACTGCATAAAAGGGGTGCCAACATGGGAAGACTCATTGTGCAGACTGATGATACAACAAAGAGATGGTTCGAAGAGTCTGAGATTGAAGAGGCGAAAAAGAAGAAGCAGGTGAGCTCAAGCAGAACCCCAAGGTCAGAGATTGTAAGGCCTGAAAAACCAAGAAACTTAAATCTGCCTACAAATCTCTATTATGACAAAAGATCTAAGACCTTGAGGGTAGCAACTGGAGATGGTAAAGAAACTCTGATTATTTTTAGGGATGATTTAAGAGATTTTTCTGAAGAACAACTGAATAAGATGGCTACTCTGGATCTTTATGACAATCAAAATAGAGCCAACTGGCCGGACAACAAAGGAATGACCTCTCCAAACTCATTAAGGAACAATCAGAAAGAGGGTTTCCATTCTCGAATCAAAAGAAAAGAGAAATACACAGCCAGGCTGAGAAAGAGAGGAGACGCAAACAGATTAATGAAGTTCACACTCTTGAACTCTCTCTCTTTGAAACCAAGAAAAGAAAAACTCAAGCAAGCAGCTCTACAACTAAAAGAATGACTCTGAGGGAGTGCTTGGCAATGAGAAGAGAAATGTTAGAACCAAACTCTATTGCACAACAACGTGGAAGGATCTCTCATCTTACTTACAACAGACACAATGATTCAATCACCTTGAGGAACGCATCTAGAGGCACAATTGTAGTAATCTTGTATGACAATGACCTCCAGTTCATGCATCCTCAAGATCTTCAAGACATAGCAGATGCTAAGTTTCCCCTTGACTTCCAAGATGCTGTGGAATTAGACATGATTAAACAGAAGGCAGCCCTTGTCATTCTAAAGAAAGAAAAATCTGATACAAGGCACAAAAGGAGAAGATAGCAGATTGAAGCTCAATGATGATCATTCTTGTTTTCTGTTTATCTTTGTATTTTTGTTTTATTTGTAATTTTGAAATTTAAAAATTGATGTGTTATGCCAAGTGGCAGAATTCCTGATTATGTAATGAAATGACATGTTCTTAAATGATTAATCTTTGATATCTGATACATGTCTAGCTCCATGCAGGTGTGTTTTGGTGCATCTGAGCTTGTTCCAATCTAGGGGGAGATTGTTGAGTCGGATTTTCTACAAGGAAGATTGGAATCTTTTCAACCTCCTCAGGAAACGGTTAAGTATGGACTTTGAGCAAGCTTAGACGATCGAGCATGGTTTTACTACTTCGAGCAAGGTCTTCAGAAACTTTAATGGTTGATTCTTCTAAGTGTTAAAGCTTCAAGAAAGCTACACTTCAACGAGCAAGAGTGTTCTTCTATCGAGTATGGATTACCAATCGAGCAAACAACTAGATCATTCAAGTTATAACTAAGTGATTCCGAGCACATGATGTTCGAGCACATGGTGACCAGCATGGATGCAATAAGAAGATGACATATGTTCAAAGCAAGGACTTCGAGCATGGTTCAGTCTCCCGAGCAAGATTTACATCCGAGCATGATAAAGATTGTTCAATAAGTCTCTTTAGACAAGACTGAAGGCATCAAGAAGAATGGGCTTGCTCGATGGACTAGTTCGAGCAAAGCAAGGATTAGTCAAGAAGAATGAAGCTTACTGGAGGAGAATATATTCTCTGAATATATTCTAGTTAAAGTATGCTCGAAGACACTCATCGAGCGTACCTAGCATAGTGAGTCTGCTCGAGCAAGATACTTACCTTGCTCGAGGACTCTTACACTTGTATTTGTTTTGTCTTTCATTATGTAATAGATAGGGATTCTAGAAGGAATGTTAGGGTCTATAAATAGACGTCATAGGTTTCCATTTAGGGTAACGTTGGCACGCACGGAATAAGAGAAACATTCTAAAAGAATATTCGTTTTGTTTCCTCATACAGCCGCCGCCGCCACCTTCACGAAACCCTAGACATTCCTTTACTGTTTCATTGAATGATGCATTTATTACAGTGAATCTTTGTCTTTGTATTTTCTTGCAACAAATATTTATTGTTGTTTCGTTTGTAATCATCACGCCTTCACTCCCATCCGTTGGATATCCTGATTCCGCCGGGATATTCAATAGGCCTTTGGGTTATAGAGTCGGTGTGTTCTTGTCAACCTTTCTGAGGTTTGCACCCGATTCATGTTCCTGACAATAGCTTATGAAATGCTTTAGATTGTCTATTACTATGCTCCACTTGCCTAATTAACAGATGAAACTGGAGGAAAGATATCTGATACACCAAAAAGTTTACGGAGCAACACACTGCAGTTGATCATTTTATATAACATTAGTATGCATCGATCGATTAATCAAACTATGAATGATATATGAACATAAGTATGTCTAACCTAGAATTTATGTGTGGTTATTCTCCTAAGACGCAATACAACATAAAACGAGTGACTGAACCTAAAAGATCAAGCACAACATTTACATAAATGCATGTAGTTTATTTAAATCGTATATTTGCATACCTCAGTACGGCAATTACGAACAAAAAAAACTAGAAAAAATGTCACTTACTTTTAGCAAATTTGGGTCGACCAACGTTTAGGTACTGAAAGCAGTTCAGATTTCGTCTGTTTAATGATTGGGGAGTCCTGTGAAACCTATCATTAATCGCCAATCATAATTGAAACCTATCATTGAATGAAAATCGTAATTGAGTCGAAAGGATTTGCAATTGAATTACCATCCATGGGGTTAAATATTAATTCAGGAAAACAGAAATCTAAAAAATTTGCTCAAATTAGGGTTGAAAAATAAATATTAATTCAGGAAAACAGAAATCTAGAAAATTTGCTCAAATTAGGGTTGAAAAATAAAACGAATTACCAGAGAATGGTGACGTTCAAGCCAAGAATATGGAACAATAGAAAATGGAGAGGACGAGGAGCCAAGCAAAGAAGAGGAAGGGTATGTAATGTAGGTTGTCCAGACGTTGGGGTATAGAGTAGCTTTAGGTATAGGAAGAGGACGCAGTGATAATTGAAGGGATCAATTGAAGACTATTACGGTTACGTGGTTATTAATAAATGTCGCCTTGAATGCACGCGGTAACAGACATGGTACCGGAAACAGGAGAATTGCCGAAGAGTTACCGGAGACATAATGAGGCAATAAATATAACGACGTGTCAAGGAGAGAATGTAGGGAGATGACAGGGTGTCTATTTCTATTATAATATAATATAGAATAGATATGTAGCAAACAAAGCTAAAGACTTGCTCCTCACATCTGAGTCTTCACGTTGATGGAGTAAATACCAGTTGTGATATTGAAGAATAATAAACAAGACTTGTAAAATGCTAGTACAAGCGTTATTGATCCAAGAGATCATGATTCAACCAACTATCAAAAACATAAACAAAAATAAAAAACCTGGGATTAAGCCCGAAATATGAATTGTATTGATCGAAAAATGTTGTTACAAGACACCACACTATTACAACAGTTTACATCGACCTTGTATATAGACATCGTCATGGCGGATAATTAACTACCTACCAGAGGCTATAACTACGTTGACAGTTATTTAGCCGCCAAATGATGGTTATTTGTATCTGTCAATAAGCGCCTAATTTCCACAAAGACCTCTTGACTTACAAATGTTACCGAAATGACTCAATTATAGACTTTAACTAATTACATAAACAACTCGTATCTTAAGTGTCGAACTTGACCAAACAATTATGGACTTTTAAGGCCAATAAATGTACCTATATAATTATATTAATAGGTTATAGAAGAGTGCCTTTTGGTTTGAGCCGTCTGAATTCAAACCAAGATTGATTCTCAGCCGTCCGATTAGATTAAAATTCAGCGGTTATTGGGCTTTTCATCATGTGTTTAACTCTCCAGATCGATAGATCATAGCAGTTACCTATTAATATAAGATTAAAAATCAGGCGGTTATCTCAACATGTTTATCCAAGGTTTCAATCATCTCTCTTCAATACTTATGCTTAAAGTTGGTTTCGATGCAGATGAGGAGTTTGAAGAACCCGACGTACGTTACATTCAAATCGATTCTCTTTCAAACAGACGCATCGACCGAGGGCTTCCAAGGGGAAATAGGCGAGCGACTGTCAATTAATTTTGTATATTTTTAGCTAATGTATGGATGATTCACATTTAAACTTTCTGATTCTTTTTTTTTGGGTTGTGAACAAAATTCATTTTGCTATTTTATTATGTATGTGTAGGCTTATTTATTTAGGTGTAGATTGTTTTTATTTTAAGTTTCTGAAAAAATTATGTACTCGATCGAATTTTCATTAAGTTTAGGTTCATTTGATTTTACTTTATTTAGGTGTACAGAAATTTTATGTAACCAATTGAATCTTCATTATGCATGAAGGTGACATGTGGAACATGTAGAAAGTGGTTAAGCCATGAAGCACTCTATTGGTGCAACTTATCATGTTATGTGATTCTATCAAACATTGATAAATGATAAATTGATTTGTCACTTCATAAGATGACTATATGATTCATATTTCCTTTTGAGATGATCGCTATAATTTAAAATATGTTTGATGTGTATAAACTTCCTTTGATAAAATACGCATACAAACTGTTTTCTCAGGCTCAGTTTTCAGGGAACTTCCCAGATCCAAGATGATTCATTGTGTTTATTTCAAATGAGTTGATCACAATACTTTTTGCTTTTCAAATATGCAGATGATGGAAGACAGTTAGTTCATCAACACAACAGGTTGTTCTGATTCTCAATACTTTGAGGAGCTTTATGATTATCATACCATCAAAAAGGTTATTTTTCTTTTTGTTTTAGTCATATTATTGTGTCACATCAAATTTTGATTCGATTTGCATCAGAAGGCATGATAGTTAAGCTATCTAAATGCTGAGAAAGTGTTGAAGACTCTGAAAAACGCAGGTGCAAAACTGAAAACTGTTTCAAATTTTGACACGCGATTTAGACCTCTGCTGCAAGCTCTAAATTGTGATCACCACTTTGATGCTTTGCCAATTTTAGCTCAAGTATGTGATCTGGTCTATTTAATCCACTTATGTTGCTTTACTATGCAAATAAAGGTGGCAATTTCAGTATATTAATATGGAAGCAGGTCAATTTGGGTTGCACCCGTAACGGGTGAAATGGGTGAAAGTGTTAAAACATAATAATTAGCTATAAAAATGAAAATGGCTGAACAGACCAATGGTCGACAAACGTGTTTTCAAGTATTTACAATGACCTAAATCGCTTATTAAACAAGGTTATATTATTATTATTTTAAGAATTTACTTGTGTTGTTATATTCAAAAAGTTGATAATTTATTTACATACTGGACCAGTAATTAATGCATTAAGACAGGTCGGCCCAACCTAGGGGTATTTACTAGCCGAACTGAACCGAGCTTGGGTAAGCACGACTTCAGCTCGGCTTGGCTTAAATTTATATAAATGATCTGAAAATTGAGCTTGAACTAAGCTTGGTTTTCAGATAACAAAAGAATGAAAATTATAGGTGAGTTGGGCTTAGATCGGTTATTCAAATATACAAGTGAGCCAAAGTGCGAGCTCACCTTAACTCGAATTTTAAATAACCATTATTAGTTGTTAATTGAGTTCAACAGCTAATTCATTAATTTTTGCAGGGGCCTTTCAACCTTCTGTGATCTTTTTGGAACCATTGGTATTGTATATCTTTTAGCCATTTAAGATCCTTTTGATGAGCATGCCCAAGAATAGTGGACTATCAGTTTTAGTAAATGTGTCACTCATGACCATTAGTAAATGAGTAAAAAAGTACCATTTTTAGTGAATGGGTCAAAATTATAATGTTAGAAAACATGCCTCAATTTTCTTCTTTTGTAAACGGATCAAAATTATCATTTTTAGCACAAGCTTATCTCTCACTATCTGCACTAATTTTGGTTATTTGATACTATCTCCATTTGTATTATATAAGGAACATGGTGAAAATATCAACAAAGAAAGATCATGGACCTACGCTAGGTACATCATCAAGTATATTAACCAAAACCTCATTGGTGGTCTCTGGCATCAAAATCATATGTGGACGGATCTAGCCTTATCATCAAGATAAAGGGTCTAATGCAATGAAAGCCTTCAATAAGTAGAGACTGTTCAGTTTATTTATTTATTTATTATTAGTGTTTCAAAATTCAAAATATTATGTACATAAGATAATATACTACTTTTTGATACATCTTTTGCTTCATGTTTCAGGTTGTTAAGTGAGGGTATAATTCAAGAATTTTGAAGGCCAGAGCTATCTAGTTAGCCTCCGTTTATATATATATTATGTGACATAAAAAAAGTTATCAAATAACTACAAATAATAACTGCAACTGTATTTTTTATTGTCGAAATGAGTGGAGTGGGTTGGGTTGAATAGTGGATTCAAATATGTTTAGGTCGTAACGGTTCGTTTTAGAACTAAGTTGAAAGGCATGTTGGTTTACACAGACTTTTATACTAGACTAAAGACTTTTTTTTTTCCGTTTCATTATTTTAAAAGTAAAACCTCTTATAGCGTACGTTTTCTCTTTATTCATTCTTCAATTTATTTGATTTCTTCTTTCAAAATATATTTGACCAGACATTAATATGTGTTTTAAGTGTGTAAGCTTGAAAGAAATCTAATGCCTTGAATTGTACAGTTGTGATAAATAAAGAATGGAGGTTTATTCTAAGCCGTGCATAGTTACATATGAACTTATTAGAACCATTCATTGCATTCAGAAAACTAATTAACGCTTCAGATCTTAAGCCGCAAGAACTGCACGGCCCAACATCTTTTGTAATCTGCATCTATTCTTCATAAGGTATGTTCTTATATTGTAATGATTAAATAAACTATGTTACCCCGTTTGACCTGAAAGTTGTTTTCCCCACATATTAATTCTAAATTCACATTTTTATAAAAAAATGCGAATCCATATTAATAAATTACATTTAAATTGTAAAATCGTATGTCAAGTTTCTTTTTGGTTTCAAATCTTAGCATAAGATAATCAATTTAATTTTTAATAAAACATATTTCAAAAGTTGGTCAAACAGGTCAACCTGCAAACCTGCAAGGTTCAACCCAACCCGGTTAGCTAAGCAGGTTGAATTGGGACCAACCCCAGAATTGACTTGAACACGTTTATACCAAACTCAAAACTACGAATTTTGTGTTTGAGTTTGTGTTGGTTTTCGGGTCGTTTCATAATTGACTCCCCTAGAGTTCATGAGACTAGGCTGCTTATAGTCCAATGCTATAGATAAAAAGGTTATTTAATACTGACACAGGTATGATGTTTATTTTTAAATTTTTTATTCTTTTGTCCTAATTTTCTTCAATGCTCACTCGAATATAGAACATAGTCACATACGAGTTGAGATTTGAAAGCCCTTTTGCTTTCTTGTATTTGCTGGTAGAATTGACATAATTTGATGTGCCCATATTTATGTCCTTTGTAATTGTTGAGACTTGAGAGGTCGTATGTGAGTTTGTATTAAATTCAATATTACATGACAACAGGTATAAGGGAATCAGAGGCATCCATGTGAATCTCTTGCGAACGGAAAAGTCCCGAATTCGGTCAGCAAAATCCCAAGTAACGAATAGGCATGCATTATTTAGTTTGGTGCTTAAGAGAATTTAATCACCATTTTGTAAACTTAGATCTTAGGCATTTTCTTACAGACACATATGTAATGGAATAAGCTTACAATAAAACTAACAAATATATATATATATATGTATATATATATATAGGAGAAGGTTAACGTGCAATAATCGCTTAACGTACATGTAGGTCCCGAAGGGTGGATCTAACAACAATCTTAGATCAACCAAACACGGTGCTAGCGGAATATCACACCGGGTCACCTTGGTCTCGGATCTTGGTTTCGTTATTTCGGCTTTTTGTAGAGAGAAAGAGAGAAAGATAAGAATGACCAAAAAGCTTGTGTTCTCATGGCATGCTTCCTTATTTATAAATAAGGAAGCATGTATGAGAAGTTCTTTCATATCATAATATCCAATGGGCTTCTTTACATGGCCTTAGGCCCAATACCAAACAACATGCACAAACAAGCCCAATACATACAACCCAATACATACAATCCAATACAAAAGACTTAACATAAACAAAACGGGCCCCAACAATCTCCCTCTAGTCTTTAGTATTGGAAGCCGTCCGTGTTGTACTCTAGAATGCCTTCTTCAGATAGTGGAATCTCAACAAGTATTTTGACGAACTTGTTGAACGCATCAACTATCTTATCGGTGGTGTTCTGACGGCCGATGTCTTCAACCTTGGGCAGGGGTGAGTTGTAGAGCTTCAGAATGTCTTCCTTGCTAAGTCCCATCAGCTTGTGCTCGTCATATACATGAAGTTCGTGCATATCCTTGCAATGTATGACGGCTTCACCCGTTGTGTTGTCAAGCTCTCAACCAATAAACTCTCGGAGAAGGTTTGGAGTATATGGTTCACCATGATAGACGATGAGACTGTCTTTCCTCCACATCACTCTCGGTTCTCCGGTAGCTGGGTCGATCTCTCTTGGGTTATTGAACTTCCTCCCTTTATTCACTTCAAATCTTTGTAATCCACCTTCGCCTGATGCTTCAGATGATGCATTATCCAGCCGTCCAGATTTTCATCATAGCATCCATCACCAACTGCCTTTATGAAATAATTGCCGTCAAGCTTTGGCAAAGAATGCAATTCTTTGTGGGTGATGTAGATGAGGTCTCCGCTCGCCTGACGAATGGCCCAACAACTATTCTCTCTGTCGTATCTGACGTATACGATCAGAGAGTCATCGTGGTAAGGATAGTTGAGGGAGCGGGAACTGGGACTCGTCATATAGTGAGTCTTCCTTTTCTTCTTCTTTGGTTCCTGTGACGAGTCTGCGGTTGGATCAACTACTGGTTCAACTTCTGGGGCTGATGCTGCTTGATCTTGTGCAGGAGGTGTGTCTGGATTTGGCAAGTAGTTGATGTATTCATCATTTTCTGCTTCCATCGCTTGATGAGATATCACTGGTTCAAGAGTTTTCCCAGCCTCAATGAACTCATCAATTACACCTGCAATTGTACCTGCATCATCAAACAATTCGTTATATAAACTCTCAATCCCCGCATCAGCTTCTCTCACTTTCTTGGCAGCCTCGTATGCAGCGGGGTCTTGATGTTGTTCTTGATCATGTGGAGGTGATTGAGTGTGACCTCCACCTCCTCCCGCTGCACCGGCTCCGCTATCACCACCATCTCCTCCACCATTATCACCATCATCATCATCAAAGCTATCGTGGACGTTGTCATCCACATCTTCATCGTCTTCATCATCATCCTCATCATCGTCACTATCTTCCTCATCATCGCCATCTCCACCGTCACCACCAGCTTGGGGTTGAGGTTGTTCAACATGAGACATTCCCAAGCTGGTTCCAACAACACTTCCCACTTGGCCGATCAGTGGTACAACCCGACCCACTGTCGCCTCGCCTTCAGATCCTACAACCTGTTCAGCTCGCACAGCCACACTCGGACCCTTGGTAAGTTGTGGTCCACTAATCTGTGATGTCTATGCAGACTTCCTCCAGCTTCCAAAACTGAGTCAAGACTTGCCTCGAGCGTGGAAAAATCATCATCACGCATACCAATAAGCTCGGAGGCCGCCTTGTATCTGCCTGTCATATCCTCATTTACCTTCAACTGGAGCTCATTTAGACGCTCCTGTGCAGCAATTTTTGCTTGAATAGCCTCAATCTCGGTTCGGAACTGTGTGTTCTCAGCAATGAGTGTACCGAGGGAGGCGGACGATGGTAACTGTCCTTCAAGCATAGACACCCTTGAGTTGGTAGCCTCCTTCTCAGCATCCCATTTTGTTGTTGCTTCCTCAATCTTCTTAAACAGACAGGCCTCAAGAACAGTGGCTGCCGGTAAATTTCTCTTAAGTGTTTCCACTCGATTAGCCACTTTTGAGCACTCAGCTCTCTGAGAAGCATTCCCCAGTGCCTCTCTGTTATGAAGTTCCTGTTGATGATTCACGGAGGTCTAGAGAAGCTTGATCCAATTTCTTTGACTTTCAATCAACGTTCCCTGCAAATCCCTTTGTTCCTCTAGAATCTCAACACGGTTCACCAATTTAGCTTTTTCCTTGGCGTCCTCAAGCTCCTTCTTCTTCTTAGTCTTGACGTATTCAAGTAACACACATTCTCGAGCCCTCTTAGCATTTGATTCCTCCAGGGCGATGATCCTATCGAGGATAGGATCAGCGTATACTAGAGGTGTCAAGGACTTTCCTTTGGTTATGGGTTTGGGTGAGAGGATTGTGGTTGGTGGAGTGTCGGATAGGATAGGTGGTGAGATTGATTGGAGTGCTAGGGTAATGGATTGGGTAGGCAATGGTGAGGTTGTGAAGATAGGTGGTGTTGATAACTGTGGTGGTGTAATGGCTTCGGGTTGAGTGGTGGAAGACATTGGTTGTGTAGGTGATGAAGCAGTAAAGGTTTGGGTCCATAGGCTTGTGAATTTGATTAGTGAACTAAAAATAGATGAGGTGAATGGTGAGGTAAGTAAAGGTTCTGTTGGCTTTGGTTGGTCGGGTGGTGTTGTGGTTTGAGGCTGTTGTTGAGGCAGGGAGGGTGGTAGTTTTCCTAAGAAAGTGGAAATTGGTTGGTCTTGTTGTGTGGGTGAGGGTTCAGGTGATTCATCTGGTGAGTCATGTAGCATGGTTTTGGTTGGTTTGGATTTGGCTTTGATGCTGGTCTTTGGTTTCTTGTAAACGAGAATCTGGATTTTGCTTACGTTTAGGTCTTCTAAGGTCTTAGCTAAGGTTTTGGGTGAAGCTATGTGTTGGTCAAGTGTGGAGGAAGGTTAACCTTTATTGGAGAGCTTGACAATGAGCTTTGAAGACTTCTTGGAGTCTCCAAGCCTCTTCAAACGCTTCAAGGGTTGGCGTTCCTCTTCCGCCTCTTCTTCAGCCTCCTTAGCTTGACTAGAAGTACCACCAACAGAAGGCTTGTCGGCAGCCTTCCTTTTAAGATCATGCTTGGCCTTTGTTCTATCCTCAGGCTCTTCTTCAGATGAATCAGACTCCTCAGCCTCTGCCTCTGGCTCAGAAGCCACAATCTCCCCACTCTCCTCTCCAAACTCATCCCCAGCAGTCTCAGTCTCCTCAAATAATTCAAACTTGGGTCCCTGCCTCTCTCCTTGATAAATGTGACCCTTTCCCGTTGTGCTCAACATAAGACCAAACACCGTTTTCCTGATCATATTAACATGGTAAGGCTCTGGCAGTGTATTTTTACCCTTCTTCTCTTTTGCAGGCTTGTGTGGTGGCCTGGGTACATTGGGAAGCATGTCATCTAAAAGTAGCTGCATGAACCGTGGATACATCAGCCATGTTGCATCTGTAGTCGCGTTTGCCAGCATGCACAAGAACAACATCCGGCAATAATTGAACTCTTCACAGTATGTTAGGGCAAACATAATCCTAACCCAATCTTCCCTTAGACTATCAAAGCCACCTCATAGATCTGACAGGCTATGAATCCCCACATGAAACAAGAACCTCCAATATGGTGGGAGGTGCTTCTTCTCCAAACTCTTCCACTCTGTATCGTAGCCCATATCAGTCATAAACCCCACGAGCTTGGCCTTATCCCCTTTCTCAAACAAGTAGTCAGGTTCATCCTTTATCTTCAATGCACGTCTAATATCACCCTCCTTGATCTTCAATGTCTTTCCTGCCACCTTAGTAATAATAGACAATGAGTCATCTGCTGCCTTTGCATTTCCCCAAAATTCAGTAACCCACTTGGTGTAGATGGCTGGGTTGGCAGAGATAGCATATGCCAATGGTGATTGTTTCAACCCCTTGATCATAGACGTAAACACCTTTTCTTTTCTCTTTTCCGGCTCCTCGAGAGGACAAAATAGATTATGCAATTGAAATCAAACATCAAGATCATGAGAATCATCATTGATTCGAAGATAAGTTATATACAAATATTTAAGTATGTACAAAGTGTTTTAAATAAGTATATATACTTATTCTTGATTTGTTATATACAATTTGTTTTAATAAGTTAACATGTCAAATTATAACTTATATTAGTTAATAAGTCCGTAAGTTATTGTTTTTATCATGTCCATATTGGTCCATAGGTAAATCAGTTCTTAAGTTCCAAACAGCCCAGTAGCAGTTCAGTCTCAACATTCTGAAAATTTAGCCAAGTGTGAGAATTTTCGCATGGAGAAAATTCGCATGAAGCTCTATTCGCTTCGCTTGAACGAGCGAAGCGAATAAGATTTTCCATTCGCTTCACATGGGGTTGCGAAGCGAATAACAGATCAGATTCGCATCGCATGTAGGTGCGAAGCGAACAGGCACTTCCATTCGCTTTGCATGGGGTTGCGAAGCGAATTAGAAATTGAATTCGCATCGCATGGAGGTGCGAGGCGAATAGGAAGTTTCATTCGCTTCGCATGGGTTTGCAAAGCGAATAAGATTTCCCATTCGCTTCGCATGAAGCATGCGAAGCGAATGCCATTCCTTGCGAATTCCAATTCTTTGCGAATAAAACCAACTTTGCCCCTATTCGTTCCTTTTGTTTTCCAAGTGTTCGTTTAGACCCGAATGAGAATCTGGAGAGTTTGATACCAAAACCCTTTCATACACACAGTCAATTGGACCTTGAAATGTCCAAAAAACCTAGATCTACAAAATGTACAAATCAAGACCTAAAACTAAGATCTAATGATGAAAACCATGATCTAAAAGCCTAATAATAGTTGTATGACATGATTAGTTCCAACAAACATGAAGATCCACCACTAGATCTAGCTGACGGTTCATATGAACCATCGCCAGATCTAAAAGAACCCAGAAAGAAAAAGATGAAGATGGATGATTATGATCATATACCGGAGGTGTGGGTTCCATGGTTGTGATCCAATAGTGATTATGAGACTAGATCAGTGAGGATTGTTTGAAGAAAACTTAGGGTTTGATAGAAAAAGGTAGAGAGAGAAAGTGAGAGTGTTTTGGTAAAGTGTTTATGTGAATAGTGAAAGATATTTTGAGTTGCCCTTTATATAGGGTCAGCATATCTCGCGATAGGGTCAAAACATCACGAGTATTCACCGAAAATACGCTCTCAGTCCTCGGTCTTTAAAAATGTTTACACATTCAAACCCGAAAAACATTTACCCACCGAATCCAAGCGCTTGTTTATTTTTCTAATTTTTTTTGTCGGTCCATTGCTTTTAACGTTTGTAGAATGATCTCTTTGACAAAGTAAAATAAGGTTAAACAAAGGTAATAAAAATAAGAATATTAAATTAAAATTAAAATTTTAAAATGAAATAAAATTAAAAATAAGAATAAAAATAAAAATAAAATAAAATTAAAATAAAATTAAAATAAAAATGAAAAGTAAAATATTAAGATAGATAATATTTCAGAAAACAAAATAGAACAAAACTAAAACACAAATAAAAATAAAGTTAAAACTAAATTTAAAGAAAAATAAAAAGAAAATTAATTATTAAATTAATTTACATGATTTTTTTCATTGATTTTATTAATCAATTTATAAAGAACGATCGCAAACATGGAATCATATTGATTTGCAAAGCCCTAGATCACGTTTCCATTTTGATATTATTGTGCCACAATCCTATCATCGACTGTAGATATTGTCCACTTGTTTAACTTGACAAGTGTTTTGATGTCAACGTGATACATTTGAAGTACAATTGGGCACGGTGTCTATGTGGTCCCCATTTAATCAGACATGTTACTGATTCCATTTTGATATTATTGTGCCACAATCCTATCATCGACTGTAGATATTGTCCACTTGTTTAACTTGACAAGTGTTTTGATGTCAACGTGATACATTTGAAGTACAATTAGGCACGGTGTCTATGTGGTCCCCATTTAATCAGACATGTTACTGATTCCATCATATCTCGTGCCTAGTTTGTGTTGACATATTACCTCAACTTGACTTAAACCTTTCTTATTTGATCACAGTACTCTTATTAACGTACTAGACACTTTACTTTTGTACACTTGACTCGATCTAGAAAGATTAAAATAAAGCAGAAGTTCAGGGCCTTAACAATCAGGTCGGATAATACCAGATTATCGCGCAGAGAAAGTCCAAGGCTTGAACAAAAGAAAGAAAATAAAACAAAGCAGAAGATTCAGAGCCTTAACAATCAGATCTTGTATTACTACAAAAGTAGAAAGTCCAAGGATTGAATCAAAATAAATGAAGAAATAAAGCAGAAGTTAAAATTCCTATGACTGACATTTTCTTGACTCTTTTTCTTGATTTTTCCTTTTCTTTTCTGACCCCTTTTGTTTATTTTCTTGACGCTTTTCCTGATTCAATAAAAATTAAAATTGACACTGATTTTCATAAGACAACTGTGATAAGGTAAAGAGAAGCTTGGGTATGACATGTGTAATTACATTTCAGCCTTCATGGATATGACTTTAACGGAATCATGCAACCGTTTCATAAACGTATAGCCACTAGTACCGGCAAGAATTTAGGTTTATATCACCCGACACTTACTTGTTTGTCAAGCCTATCTACACATCTATAAGTGATCTTGTAGACTTTTGATCCACTCTTTTCATGCGCTAGGATCATCACATACCAATGTACTATCATTTTCCATAAGATTGGATCAAATTCTTAATTGAAAATTTTAAATATCCGACTCCCTCTAAGCAGGAGCTCCTTCTAAGCGGGACAAATCTTTTTGAATTTTCTTAAGCATTTTCTTAATTAGGAGTAAAGATGAAATTGATATTATATACAAAAATCTTTTTGATAAGTCAAATGACTCGATTTTGTTTTTCTTAAAGTAAATTTAAAATCTTTTTGGTGAGTTAAAGTTAACTCATTTTCTCCTTCTAAAATTGTGACATATTTTGAAAATATTTACAATTTTTAAAATAAAAGATAAAAATTAGTCAAAAGAGATCATGCCCAAAGATTCAACGAGAAACAAAAATAGGGCACGACTGAAAGCTTTTGTAAAGAGATCAGCAAAGTTAAAATAAGTATTGACCCTTTTGATGTTGACAAGCTTACGATCAAAACAATCACAGATAAAGTGTACTCGGATGTCGATGTGTTTTGTCTTAGAGTGTTGGACTGGGTTTTTAACAATCGCAACGGCAGCCTCATTATCACATTTGATCGTTGTATCAAAGAAATTCAAACCGTAATCAAGAAGCTGATGCTGGATCCAAATGACTTGGGAACAGCAACTGGATGCGGCGATGTACTCGGCTTCAGCAGTTGAGGTGAACACGGTGACTTGTTTCTTGCATTGCCATGAAATCAACCTATCACCCAGAAATTGGCATCCAGCTGATGTTGACTTTTGATCTAGATTGCGTCCCCCATAATCACTGTCAATGTACGCATGAAGTTCCAAGGGGGACTCTTTTGGATACTAGAGTCCCAATCAAGGTCTTCCCTTGAGGTATCTAAAAATACATTTGACAGCAGTCATGTGAGACTCTCGCGGACCGGATTGATATCTGGCACACTGACAAACAGGGAACATGATGTCCGGTCTGCTTGTAGTGAGATACATCAATGAGCCAATCATTGACCTATACAGGTGCTGATCAACTCTCTTTCTCAATGGATCAGGAGCGAGAATCGGTCGTGTAGCGATTGGTGTCATAAACACAGATGAATCCTTGAACCCGAACTTTTGAACAATGTCGCGGACGTACTTCTCCTGATGAATCAAAGTCTCACCCGTCTTCTGTTCAACTTATAAACCCAGGAAGAAAGTCATTTCTCCCAAAGAACTCATCACAAATCGCTTTTGCATGACCTCAGAAAACTCCTTGCACAAACTATCATTCGTAGACCCGAAGATGATATCATCAACGTACACTTGGACAAGAATCAGATCATCTCGAACCTTCTTGACAAAGAGTGTTTGATCAACAATACCTCTTTTATACCCGTTCTTCACTAAATGATCAGCCATAGTGGCATAACAGGCACGGGTTGCTTGGTGAAGACCATAAAGTGCTTTGTCAAGACGATACACATGGTTAGGACGATCCGGATCTTCAAAACATGGAGGTTGCTTGACGTAAATTTCTTCCTTGACTTTTATATACAAGAAAGTCGTCTTCACGTCCGTTTGATATACTTTGAAGTTCATGTACGAGTCGTAGGCCAAAAAGATACGTATTGCTTCAAATCTGGCTACGGGTGCATAAACTTCATCGTAATCAAGACCCTCACGCTACCAAAAACCTTGTACAACAAGCCGGGCTTTGTTTCTTATGATAACCTCCTTGTCATCCTTCTTATTCCGGAACACCCACTGTGTTCCGATCGGCTTCTTATTTTCTAGCTTCTCAACCAGTCTCCAAACATTTAGCTTCTTGATCTGCAACAGTTCCTCTTGAATGGCTTCAACCCAAGAATTCTCCTTTAATGCAAATTTGTAGTATTTAGGTTCAACCTGTGAAATAAAACATGTAAAGAGACATTGTTAATGTTACTAGAGGTGCTACGTGTTTGAATACCGGCTGATGGATCTCCGATAATTTTCTCAGTTGGATGTCTTCTGTAAATCGGCAATTGTGGAATTTATTCGACATGCTCGAATGGTGTTGCCTCTAGCTCAACAGATAAGCTCTCTATGGGATGAAAAACAGCTGACACATTGACATGAACATTTGGTTGAGGATCACAAGCAGCTTCTGGTTGATCAACTAGATGTTCTTGAGCAATGGGACCATCCCATAGGTTCTCGTAAGATGGTACAACGATGACTGGAACAGGAGTGGAGTCGGTGTTGCCAGAAGCATCATTTTGTGCTGGTTCAATCTGAACTGTTCTTGCGTTTGTCTCCTCAGCAGAACCTTGATTTTCTTCTTCAGAGGGAGGTGTGGGAACAGACTCAACCACACTAGGTTCAGCTGGAGGATTCGCTGCATGATCAGTCTGGTCATTCTCCACATTTTCAGCTGACACGTACGAATCGATATCTGAATCAGAAGTGTCTTCGACTGTGGGCATATAGGTAGTGTCTGCAGGTGGTGGCACTTTGTTGACCACAACTGGTTGATTAACCATGGGAGGAACATTTTGAACTGCTGTAGGGGCAGCTACTTAAATACCTTCTATACCTCTTAATACAGCATGCATTAGGAATGACTGATCATCATCAGTATGGACAGGTTCAGTGTCACACCCGGCCCTGAGCGGCGGAAACAGCCGAGCGCGCGCGAGTGGGGATTGATAATTAAGCACGGGCCATTGCAAACATTCAAAGTAAAATTTTCATTGCGCATGAAATGTTTAATACAAATACATTACATTGTTTAAAAATTTCATAAAAACATCCAAGTAATAAAAACTGTTGAAGATTTCCACGCCATATCCCCTTGCGCGGCGGGAACAACCACGCGCATCGAAGGGATGAACTAAAATCTTCCAAAAAGCTAGTTTTAGATGTTCAGCGTGAGGTGCTCTAAGTGTGACTCCATGCGCTACCTAGTTATCTCCTGAAAGACACGTAAAACATTTGAATCAGTATAAACTGAGTGAGTTCACAAGTTTTAGTAACTTGATAAATCGTATTGCATCATAGTCTTGATAAAAATCATTCTGAAACATAATTCTGATGGCATCATTAAAACGCGTGCTTAGTAAAACATAGTTCTGATAACATATTCTGATAAAATCGTTCCGCGGGCTACGCGCGAACGTTTCTGGGAACCGTGCTCGTCTGTGTAAGTGGCGCTGCCACTACGAGCGAAATAAGTAATACCGTCCCGCGGGTTACGCGCGAACGTTTCTGGAAAACGTGCTCGTCCATGCAAAGTGGCGCTGCCACTACGAGCTAAATAATGTAATGCCGTCCCGCGGGTTACGCGTGGGCATTTCTGAAAAACCGTGCTCGTCTATGCAAAGAGGCGCTGCCCCTACGAGCTAATCAATAATTCCGTCCCGCGGGTTACGCGCGGACGTTGTGCCGGAAAACAAGGCGCTCGTCCATGCAAAGAGGCGCGACCCCCACGAGCGGGCTCAGTCCCATAGTACTGCCCCATTCTAGGCACTCGTCCATGCAAAGAGGTGCGACCCCTACGAGTGGGTGGATCAAACCAGCAGTCCCTACCCTTAGAGTTCCAATGGTAAAGTGATCACTTACTCGAATTCTAGCGCACATACATCGAAAACCATAGATAACCGTTCGCATTGCTCATCATGAGACATAAATTAAACACATAATCGCTTGCATAGCTTGTAAGTATACCATGATAAAACATTATTTAAGTACGTGTCCCTCGCCCCGAAAACAGTTTAAAAGTAGTGAAAACAGTGAAAATAGGGGCTGTGAGACTCACCTGTGGTTCTTGCTATGGGATTAAATCGAGATTCGGGTTTTCTTGGTGTTGGCCTCGGAATTGAAGGTCTAGTAACAGGATCGGAATGAAAACAACGGATGCTTGGGAGATTATTAGTGCAAGTTTGTAGTTCTTAAGAGAGAAGTTTGAAGTGTGTTTTGGGTGATAATTTAGGTTACATATTTATAGGCAAACTCAAGGGAACACAATCCCTTGCTTTAGGGGATTGTAATCTTTTCATATCTAGGTGTAATGATGATAAAGTATGGAAATTATTATTATTTATTTAAAAGTAGTGGATAAAAGATTTTGATTTGATTTGGACAGGACATGCAGGTCTGTGGTTGGTGGGAGTAGGGTGGCTGACAGTTGACTTTTCATGTTACAGTGTGCTTTTTCAGGTACTTTTGTCAGTGTACAGTAAAAAGTGGAAAATCTCTGAAACACGCTACTGTTTCCTTTTGGGCGGGAGTAATCTCCTTACCTCTGGAGAATAGACTAAGTGTTCTGCGCGTATCACTTTGTGCGCCTAGCTTTCTGCGTGAAGGACATTTCTTTGCTGCGGGTAGGTACGTAACCTTCTCGCAGTCAGGGACATTGAGTTTCATTTGTAGATTCTCCAGGTAGTCTTGGTATTTCAACATATTGATCAGTCATGTTGAAGTCAATTCCATCTTGGAGCTTCAGACAAACTAGCTCTCAATGTTCCCGCCATGCGGGGAGGTTAGTTCCCTTTCCGCACGCGCATAAACGATTTGGGATGCACCCGCCTTAGCATCATGCGAGACGGTCAACCCAATAGACAACATTAAGTTATGGATACATAAAACCAATACACTCGCGCATGGCGCATATAACATATGCCCACGCAGGTTCTTAACATGGTGCGCTCGCGCAGGGCGCACATAACATGCCCGCGCTGACTAACATGGCGCGCTCGCGCACGGCGCATATAACAAATGCCCGCGCTGATTCTAACATGGCGCGCTCGCGCAGGGCGCATATAACAAATGCCCGCGCTGACTAACATAGCGCGCTTAATATTTACAATCACCTAATTATTAGGTTGATTACTTAGTTTATAGGATTGGGAAATTACCGGGTGTCACATTCAGAAACAACAAGTGGAGCAGGGGTAACAACCGGTGTTACATACATTCCCCGAAACTGCTTGAACAACCGTTCATAATCAAACATCCAATTGGGACCCGTGTGTGCATCTGTGGGATTCAACTCTTGCCAGTCAATGTTGTAGGATTCTATAATCACCCTTGCTCTTTTGTTGTATACTCTGTAAGCATTCTTGTTCGCAGCATAACCAACAAAATAACCCTCATCCGCCTTTTCAGCAAACTTTGACATTGAGGAGGAGTTGTTGTGGAGCAAGGTGTACGGACATCCAAACGTTCTGAAGAAGTTGACCGTTGGCTTTTTCCCATAAAAGACTTCATACGGAGTCTTATTTCTTTTCTTGTTCAGTAACACACGGTTTGAGTGAAGAAGGCAGCGTTTACAACTTCACCCTAGAAGATCAAAGGAAGCTTGGAGTATGACAACAAGGTTCTAGCAGCTTCAACGAGTGTTCTGTTCCGTCCCTCAGCAACCCCATTTTGTTAAGGAGTGTAAGGGGCACTGAATTGACGAAGAATCCCCTTGTTGTGACAGAAATGATTCACCACCTTGTTGCAGAATTCGGTGCCATTGTCGCTTCTGATACACTTGACTCTCTTGTCAGTCTGATTCTCAACCAAAACAATGAACCTGATGAGGAATTGATCAGTCTCATCCTTGTGACCTAAAAGAAAACTCCAACTGAAACGAGAGTAATCAACAGTAATGACCAGACAATAGGATTTTCGTCCTATTGCCAAAGGTTGAATTGGACCAAAGAGATCCATAGGTAACAGTTGAATAATGGAATCTATGGTATTAACGGTTTTGGGTCTCTGAGGGAGTTTGTGCTATTTTAACTTTGAACACGAAAGACATTTTTCAGCACAATGAAAAGATTTAACAGGCAAACCCCTCACATGGTCACCATTAACTAACTTATTCAAGTTCTTAAAGTTAACGTGACCCAAGCGTCGATGCCATAAAGATGAATCGTTCTCCAAGGCCTTGGACGATAAACATGAAGCAGTACACATTGAATAATTGCTTCTCATGTCCAGAATATATGCATCATTATGCCTCAGAGTACGTATCAAAATCCATTCATCCGGGACCTTAAAACCAGGTTTCAAGATAAAACACTCATTCTCAGTGAAAAGGGTGGAATAATGCTTATCGCAGATCTGAGACACGCTGAGAAGGTTGTGGTTGAGCTGTTCCACAAGATTGACTTCATCAAATGTCAGGGTACCATTTAAGACCTTCCCATGTTTTGTTATTTCTCCTCCCACATCACCAGCAAAAGAGACGTGTCCACCATTAAATGGTTTAATATCAAACAGCAATGACTCATCTCCAGTCATATGTCGGGTGCAGTCACTGCCTAAGTACCAGTTACTGTTGACAGGCCTTCCTGACTGACCCTACACACATGAGCAGCTAGTTAGCAGTGGGGCCCCGAGACGTAATTGTCTCGGGAAAATTGAACAAGAAATCACCAAATTTTACTTTATGATTTTTGAAAATGTAATCCCTTGGTGAATCAGAATCTGAAGAGCAATCCCTCGAGGAACATGAGTTATGATTTCCTCGGTTTTGAAAAGGTTTTTTGGATTGCCTTCGCTTTGGTTTGGGTTTAACTACAAAGTCCTCTGACTTTCCCTTTGTGAAAACCTTTGGCGGGTTCTTAGGTTTTTCAGCTTGTGAACCCTTAGCCAACTTTTTTCTTTCATTTTGAGTTAGCCAAAAAGGTTTCTTGGCCTTCAGATCTCTTTTTACTTTTAAATCTGTCTCACTGGCAGAGGAGTGAGTTTGGCTAGTCATTTTCTTGGGTTTAGGAGCAACTTTAGGAAATGACTGACCAAACTTACTGTTTAAGTCTTTTTGCTGTCTGTGCCAGTTCTTGTAATGTCTTGTAAGATGAGAAGGATTTCCACAAACGAAACAACACTTTCTTTGGTTGGTATTATAGAAATTTTCTGAACTGGAATATGAGTGATATGATTGAGAGGTTGATGCAGGTGGGTTAACATGCTTGTAATTTCTGTTGGCCTACAATTATCATAGCTTGCATGAAAATGATTAGAATATCTAGATCAACTACGAGAGTAATAGTAGTCACCGTCAAACTGATTATATGCTTGAGGATTCTTATGACAATTTGTGTTTTGTGAAAATGATGCTTTCATTGGTGGCACATATTTACCAGAGGTACTTTGTTTTTCATTTTCATTTTCAAAACATGATTTCTGATTCCTGTTATCCTCATTTACAAGATCAGTTGATGAGCAACTAGGCATACTCTGTTCATAAACCTTGTTTTCAATTGTTTCATCAAAAATTGTTTCACACTCTGAATCAGAAGATCAACATTCACTTTCATTAAGATATACATTACAACTTTCATTCGCCTGACTTTGACAAAATACAAGATTAGGGCCAGACACCAGACTTTCCATGTAACGTCCGTTAATTTCCGATAAAAAGGTTTAACCTTGTAGTGTTGTGTACACCTTCCGGGCTTGACCCAGCATTCTCCCGAGAGCTCCTTGCCACCCTCGTAAACGTATCTTATTTAACTTTCTTACAAGTTCACCCATTGTTAAAGTAGAGGGACTAGGATGTATTATTGTTATTATATTATAAAAAATAAATAAACCTAAACCTTAACCCAACCCTTACACCGATCGGCGCCCCCCTCCCCCTCTCTTCTCGATTTTCGTGCAAGACCAGCCCGTCTCCGGCCATCCAAACTTCAATTCCAGGTCAGTATTAAATGTCTACAATTCTTTTTCACCTTAATTCCTCCATATGGCGCGCTTATTCGTTGAAATTCGGTTGTTTTTAGGCTTGTTGGGTAGCTGTCCAATTGGGCTGTTTCGGGGCTGTTTCGGCTAAGGTTTTTGCACCACAATCTTCCTAGGTATTTCCTATATAACATACTAAAATTTCATGGTCAGTGGAATTGGTTAGGTCGGCCAATTGTTAATAGTTTGCAAAACTAGGATTCGGTTGACTAGTTTGCTAGTTGTTGTGTTTAACGCGTTGTTTGAGGGAATTGACAACCAATTCGAATGTTGTAGACTCGGCATGATCTGTTGGCTGTGAAAAACTGATTTTTTGAGTATTTGGGTTGAATTGGTTGTCGGTTACTTAAACGGGTTGGTACGGCGCAAATTCGCGTTTATTGGTAGTTTGTGCATCGTGCTTGCGAATTACCGACCCATCCAACTCGTGTAGCGTCGTGTGGACTTGTTGGCTGTGATTTTACTAAATTTGGTCCACACGGGGCTGAGTTGATAGCTAAGTGCATAAACAACCCGTTAACGCACGTATTCGATAAAACCAACAACTTTCGGGTGTAGTTTGGAAATCCTTTGTCTTCGGAATTAACTAAAGGTGGTTTTGATAAATACATGGCCTCGGGGGCTGATGTAATTGAATTGGTAACATCAAGACTCTAGGTCAATCAAATCAAGTCAGAACGTCTCGTAGGATAAATGAGTCGGTACGTTTAGTTAGTAATCTTTGTGTGCAATCCGACAGGCTTGTAAACTGTGGATTGGCTTTGAAGTTCTCAAACTCTTTGGTGTTTGTGTGGCTTGTTTCAGGTGAGTTCATGATGCCCTTTTTACTCTTTTTACGTTTTGGGCTAGCACATACACCGAAATATAAATTTTATACGATTTTACTCGTTACAACGATTTGAATGGTATTACATGGTCTTACTCGTGATTGTGCATTTTGAAAGCTATATTTGAATTATTTGCTACGCTTTAGGATATTTTAGACTCGTTTATGGTCTTATATCCTTTAAGGTTACATAAGTCGTTGATGGTCTAGACTCGAGGAAGTTAACAGGCTTGGTAGAAATTGAATACGAGTATACCTATTTACTTAGTTCACGTTGGGATGATATATATATATATTGATGTGAGTAGGCTTATTGATGTGTGTGTGCATGATGATCACGGTCGGGTCAAATATATTACTTGGGTTTTCAAATCCCGTGGTGGAGAGGCCCGTGTGGCGTGATCATCATTTTGGCGGGTCAAATATATTACTCGGGTTTTAAAACCCGTGGTGAAGAGGCCCGTTGTATGTTGAGCCGTGATCGGGTCAAATATATTACTCGGGTTGTACCCGTGGTGGAGAGGCCCGTATCACGTGCTTGGATGTGTAAGCTGTGACTGAGTCAAATATATTACTCGGGTTTGACCCGTGGTGGAGAGGCTCGTGTCACATGCTTAGGTCTTACCGCGTCCGGGTCAAATATATTACTCGAGTCTTGACTCGTGGTGGAGAGGCCCGTGTACGTATGTTCGACGATGAATGTATTATTTGGTGAATTATATTAATTATTTTATTATTATCCTCTCTATTGTTTAGAACTATAATTTTTGAAATAAAGTATGAAATATTGTTTATGAAAACCTGAACTCACTCAGCTCTAGCTGACTTTATGTGTATGTTAGTTTGACTTTCAGGTTAAGGATTGGAGGTTATCGCTTGGACGTGCTGGAGACTATTCGGAAGGTTGAAGGCATTTCTGGTCAAGGATTTCAAATAAAACGGATATTTTATTTACATTCGATTTTGGACACTTGTACCCGTGTTTGGGACTTTTAACACTTAAACTTTTTCTGCTGTTATTTACTCTGAACTGGTTTTAAATACAAAGAATTGTTTGGTTTTAAATTTTTGTGAAAGTGTGGATGTGATTACCAACTGTAGGATTCCCGGGATTCGGGGTCTTACATTCCAACATAGATTTACAAAAATTATTACAAACGGGGTTATTAATAGATTTGTTTAGTTCCACGACAGACTCAAAACGTGGTTCTAAAACTTCTTTCCTCTCAAAACCCATGTTAACCTTCCCATATCCACTTTCGGTTACATCACCTGCTTCACAAGATATATTGACATTAGATTCATCAGATATTACGACTGGAGCAGTAGTTTGTGAAACTGGAGAAACAAATTTTACGGGTTTTGGTATTCTACCAACCCCATATGACAGTTCTTCCTCGGGAGAAGTATTATAACTAAACTGGGGCGGGCTGGTATAATTATCATTTAAAAGAGGTGGTACAGCAGTGTAATCATACCCCAACCCAGACTTTAGTTTAGTACTTCTCTAGGCTCCAATAATTTCATCTAACTGACATGATGCTGATTCAAATCTTTCGACGACTTTTTCATGTTTTTCAATATTAGATTTATTAACAGACATTTCTTTTCTTAAATTTTCATTTTCATCTAGTAATTTTGAAAAAACGTCTTTATAATTTTGAATTTCATGTTGATTTGCAAAAATTTTTCGTCGGAGACTTGCAAGATCATCACTGTGAGTTTTGATGTGACATTCGTGACAAAACCAGATACACCTCAGTATTCACAAATCGAATAAACGTTTAACCGCTTATTGCGTAACGAACGAACGGATAACCAAACGGGTCTGGTTATGATCCTGATATCTTGGGGGACATCTATAAGTGATATACATTGAATATAAGCCAACATATTAGTATTATGACCTTACTTCGATAGCAAACCTGTTAAACGAAAGCATACTCGTTTAACTACCCGCTACGGATTTAAACGCGAAAGATAGTTACAAAACAAGCATTGTATCATCCGTTAAGCCGAAAAAGACTTAGAAAACATTTATTTGAAATGTTTTAAGTGATCTGTGAAAATATTTTCTATTTTTACAAAAAAATACTATGTTTTTATAAATTTACACAAAAATAGCCGAAAAACACTCGTTTTTGCACTGTTTGTCGTACTCGATATATTTTTCGTGCCAAAAACCGAACTCGAAATAAATTTGGACTCGTCTTTTCACGTTCGGGCATGTAAATCGAGAAAAGTGGGCCAAATGGGCCTAAAAGAGGGCCCAAGAAGCCCAGCCCGCCAAAGTTTACTAAAACCCCTTTATATTATTATTTTTGTTTACTTTATATTTAAATATATAAAAAAATATTTATGAAAGCTTCCATCATTTTCTGGATGTGCAAACCTGCTCCAGCCAAAAATACCTTCAAAACCCTTGGTATTTTACTTGATTTCATCGTTTTTAACTTGATTTAATTATGTTTAATATCATATAAACATGGTTTAATTGCCAAAAATCATTCCTAACCATGTAAAAATCCTAAAAATGGTCAATAAACAGGTTTTGATCATACACATGGTTAGGAACCTGGTTTGATAGTTTTTTTGGCCATAAACACGGATTAGAGGGTTTAAACGGCGTTTTTACAGTTCAAAAGTTCGGTTTAATGCCCTAGCCGAAGCCTTAAGTTAAGAGGCTGCCATGTTGATGATACATGCTTGGTTTGTGATATAGGACCTGTACTTAGCTTATAGAGAAGCATGAGAACCCGGAAATTGGATTAAGGGAGTGAAAACGGGTGAAAAACGCTAAGGTAACGCCGAAATGCTTGATTACGGGCTGTTTAGGTTAAGGTTGTGATGTGCATATTTTTAGGTCTTGAAATTTTTTAGGGACATCAGGGACCATATCATTGATTCCCTTTTCAAATTTGGTAATTTTTCGACCATCCGAGAATATTTGGCGAATTTATTACCGAATTGGGACGTTTATTTGGGAAAAATAGTTAAAATGCTTGAAAAATTATGAACTTTTGTGGGGAACTCAGATTTGGTATATTTTGATCACATATGAAATTTGGGAGCATTTGGAAAAGTCTAAGTGCATTTTGTGCATATGCGTTCGTATGAGTTTTTATAGCCGAATTTGGCTCGAAAAGAATATTGAACAAGGCTATTACATTCTGGAATTGATACATATGATTTTGGGATATAATTTGAGTATCCAGGAATTTTTTTGAAATTTTTGAAAATTGTTTGGGATAAACGAACGATTTTCAAGCTAAATATAGCAGGTAAAATAAATTTTTATAAATTAATAAACCAGTAAATAATCCCAGAAATATTTTTATAAAAATATACATATTTTAATTGATAAGTGGCTAAATTTTCATAATTTAATGATTAACGGTTAATTAATTATGCTAATTTGAAAATTAAACAAACTCAATTCTGATAAAAACCGGCAAGTTCGTGGTTAGCGAACCTGCGGGAATATCAGAACACCAAGAATGATCAAAGATCATATTTTTGGATGAATTGAGTAAAAACGAACCTTTTTATGAGAAATCTGGACAATCTGGATAGATTATGCGCGTTTCTCCTCAACTCAAACTGAATAAATGGAAACGGGTCCCGTAGCGAATCCGGAACCCCAATATGTGATCTTTCTTTATAACTTAATCATCTTATCGACCAACACATTTACCCAAGCTTACTTTCCCATAACTGTTTTCTGAATGCATAAACGAACAACCTGGCCTAGCTGGAAAAACAGGGAAACCGAGCCAAGTTCCGTTTTGAGCAGGGGTGTTCAAGACCGGATTATCCGGTTTTCGGATATCCGAAAATCGGATATCCGAAAAGTTCGGATAATGAATATTGATATCCGAATCCGTATCCGAAATTTCGGATATCCGATTTTCGGATATCCGAAATTTCGGATACGGATTCGGTTATTGAAACGGATAATCCGAATTATAAAAAAATTTGTTTATGCATATATTAAAACTAAACCTATGCTTGATTTTTCAAGTTTCCAACATTGAGATAAAAAAACATTCAAAGAAATTCATGGATAAATTCAAACTTAAACAAAACAACCAAAAACATCCAAAACAAATTCTAAGATAAATTCGAAAGTAGTTCGTCAACGATTAACCATTTAAAAATGATAAATCCAACCATAAGCTCGTGTGAACATCCATTATCCAACCCTTGTAAACCTGCAATATGGTATAACATAAATCAATAGAAATAACAAGTTA
Source organism: Bidens hawaiensis (assembly GCF_021521415.1). NCBI lineage: Eukaryota > Viridiplantae > Streptophyta > Magnoliopsida > Asterales > Asteraceae > Bidens > Bidens hawaiensis. The sequence continues at coordinate 74,635 of NW_027494433.1, forward strand.
ACAAAGCAAAACCATTTCTAATTTAGTAACACAAATAATTGTATAGATACAATTTTTTAATCGCTCATGCTAAATTCTAATTAACTACGTATGATACAAAAATATATACATAATATGATAATAAAAACTTAAAAAGGAAAAACCCTAGCAGCAAATCCAAGAATAATAAGCCAAAATCTTACTTTTCATTAACAATTAACAAAAAAGTGATATAGATAATTCAAAAATAAAATGGAAATCACCTTATGCAGCAAAGGTAGTGGTGGAAATCAACAGGGAAGATGTTTCGGCAATTCGGCAGTGATGGGAGGATTTATAACGTGGAAAGTGGAGAATTTATATAGGAGGGTAAATTTAACTTATAACCTATAATATATATATTACTTTTTTTATATATTTTTTTTAGTTTTCGGATATCGGATAATCCGATTATCCGAAATTTTTAGAAATCGACATCCGAATCCGAAAATTTGGATTATCCGGTTTTCGGCCGAAATTTCGGATAATTCGGATACGGATTTTCGGATATTTCAGGTTCGGTTTCGGATCCGGATTTTTTTGAACACCCCTAGTTTTGAGTATTAGACATTGAACAACATCACAATCTAAGCCTATTGATACTTTCTGGGCATTCCAGCTACACCCAGATTAGATATACAGCCCAGCTTAGTATTGAGATTATAATAATATTAAAATATTAATATTATTATAATATTGATTATAGGAACCTGTGATTACAAGTCAAACAGACCTCAAAACCGACGTGCTACTGAATACGGAATAAACCGTGAGTTTCATGACCCCTCTTTTAAATTGCTTTTACGAACTTTTGGGCTTAAAAAAAACATGTTGATACATATCTATATATACTCTGAATTGTTTGATGATGGGAATTATCTAAAGTGCTAACACACGAAAGTCCCCATGAACACAGTGATTAACTTCGAGCCGGTGGCTTGTGAATAGTACTATTGGGTTGACAAACCCAAACGGAGACGGCATGTGTTGCTGAGACTTTACCCCGTTTGCACATGACCATAACTATACAAACACGCTATGTAGTGTTAAGACATAGCTACTTGGGGCATATTGTGGGCGGAAAGGGGGCCACAGTGGTTGATTGGGCATGGGAAATGGATGCACGCAGCATAGACAGTCAAGGCTTCACTGTAGCTTAGCAAAATTACATCATAAACATACAAACAAACGTACTTGTGAACGTACATACATACTTGCGTATTTACAAACTGTGATTGTTGTACGCACAACTGATTTCTTGAAACTCGTGAAACTCACAAACTATTTGTAGTTGACCCATTTTAACATGTTTTTCAGGTATACCAGGCTTGGACTAGAAAGTCAATGTGCTACGTGTTTGACTTGCGATCAATGCTGGGTGAATTGATGCAAGTGTGCTAGTAAGAAGTAAAGTCTCTTAACGTGTTGGATTTAGTTTGTATCACCTAGTTGTAAACAAAGTTAGATTGATGTAAAATATTGTAAACTAGTTTATATTGTTCTTTATAAACAATGTGGTTGATACCAGAGCTATCTGTTACATTTCCGTTTTTACGCTTTCGCAAATCGCTCAACGGGGTGTGACATTTGATCTTGTCAACATATATCTTATCTGCTTTTACATATTCATCATTCAGTCTTTTAAGTTCAGAAATTTCTTTTAAGCTTTTGTCATAACTATTTCTGTAGTACGCAACCTTAAATATGCAAGCTTGAGTGCATAAATTGTGGTTTACCTCATCACAATGTGATGTGTTGGGACTTGCAGTTGATGATGATGACGCTTCATTGTCATTTGCAAAAGTCGTGCCTGCCATGTTCAAGGGATTCTGAAGTTCCTAAAATTGGTCACCCCAATCCACACCAGTCTGGACCTCTGATTGAGAGACAAGGGCTCTTGTATTTGTGTTGCCCTTGTGTGGGTTACCACCGATTCTTGGAACTGATGATCCTGGCTTTTGATTCACATGCCTTTTCCCAGCTACTTTGTTGTTCTCATCATCAGAAACTTCAGTGACTCGAATGTCATTTGCTGGCTTAGGAGGATTGGTGCACTCCCTAGCAAAATGACCCATTTCACCGCAGTTGTAGCAATGAAGCTTCTCTCTGTCAAATCCAATTCTCTTACTGTCAGCATCCTTGAAGCTATTATTTCCATATTTCTTCATGAAATTAGTTGCTCTATGAACAGTCATGGCCATCTGATACTTGATGTTCGTCTTCTTGAGGTCTTTCTTGTTGATATCATTCAAATCACCTTGTTCAAATGATGGAGGCAATAGCTTTCCTTGGAGCAATTCTTCATGGCTTGACAGAAAAGCATGAACTAGCGCAATATTGGAATCATTGAGTTTTGAAAGAACATCAGCATGACTTGCACTTAAGTTTGACCGAACCTTTGATGATTAACTCACTCCATAAGTCTTCAAAGCATGCTCCACAGCTTTGTTTACAGTATCTTGGATTGAACTTGAGTTGGAAGGTGTTGATGAACTTTCAGAGGAAATGAATGCAGTTGACTGTGAGGGCACTGATGAGGCAAACTTGGGAGTAGTTACTAGATACATGTTCTGTTGGGACTTGCTGATGAAAGCAGTAGATGTTGCAGCACCAGTATTGATTCCTGCTTGATTCAAAGAACTCATATGATTGCTAATCCTCATTTGTTCATCCAACTCAAATGATTTGATTGTTGAAATCAGATATGTGGTTGAGATAGCATTCAGATTGGCGATTCTTTTGATGGTGACAGTGTTGGTACTCCATGAGTAAGGCAATGAGTTCATCAACTTGTGATTCACTTCTGAGTTCATGATGTTTACTTCTGATATTCTTACCCTAGCCAACAACTTTTCAAACCTCTTGATCAAGTCCCCCATACTTTCACCTTGTCTGTGGTTGAACATATGGAACTCTTCTTTTAAAATTGCCCTTTTGCTATCCCTTATCTCAGCATTTCCCTCAATCTATTCAACTAATCCTTCCCACAAAGCCTTAGCAATAGTGTGCAATCGTAGAGTTTCAGTAGTTTCGTTGGACAAGCACACAGTGAGTGTGAGAAAGGCTCTCTTGTCTTGTTCTATCAAAGTCTTAACATCTGCACTGTAATCAGCAACTGGTGTTGGTCTAGGACCATTTGGAGTATCAGTCATTGGAACATGTGGACCAATCTCAAAGCATCTCATCAGGGGAGAATCAGTCAATGAGATAAAATTCATGAACCTCTATTTAAAGTCAAAAAGTTATCTTCTAGTGTCATGAGTTTAGGAGGTTTAGTGTTGGTTCCTGCTTGGTTCTCAAGCAACATGTAACTCTTTAGCAGTTCTGAGTCAGAAGATATGATTACACACACAAGTTTTAAACACTAAAAGGCTTCAAACAGTTGGAATTTCTCAAACACTTTTCAAACAATTCGTAAAGGATGCGAATAGAAACAATCTCAAACAATTCGCAAGAAATGCGAATCCTTTGAATTCGAAGCAAATAGAAGTATTCGCTTCGTATGCGAATGCGAATGGTTTCTATACAAATCAGAATATGTGATGCGAATTCTTTGTTTTGCAAAACTCTGAGCGATACAAAACTTTGATGCGATGCGAAGTTCTTGACGCGATGCGAATCTTCAAGCGATGCGAATTATCATGTGATGAGAATTAGTCATGCGATGCGAATTTTCTAGCTATGCGAATGCGAAATTTTCAGTTATTCTAGAAACAATCTTTTTGGGGATCTGTTTTGTACTTTACCTAACTTGTCAGTTTTGTCAAAGGTTAGTACAACCACTTTATGGTACAAGCGAATGCGAAATTTAGAACACCAAATATTAACAAGTTTTGAACACCAATTTCTTGAGATTCAACACCTTTTATGTTTATGATTTTTACCAAGAACACTTTTCAAGTCATTTTGTGGAACTTGAAACCCGAATATTTTGTATTTTTGTAAGTTTTCTTTGCAAGAACCCATTAGAACAAGTTCAAACAGCACCTTCATTGTACTTTCACAAGATCAAAACCCAAGGTTGTGATCGAAAACCTTAACTAGTTGAGCCGAAGCTCTGATACCAATTGTAGGACCCGAAGGATGGATCTAACAACAATCTTGGATCAACCAAACACGGTACCAGCGGAATATCACACCGGGTTACCTTGGTATCGGATCTTGGTTTAGTTATTTCGGCTTTTTGTAGAGAGAAAGATAAGAAGATAAGAATGACCAAAAAGCTTGTGTTCTCATGGCATGCTTCCCTATAAATAAGGAAGCATGCATGAGAAGTTCTTTCATATCATAATGCCCAATTGGCTTCTTTACATGCCTTAGGCCCAATACCAAACAACATACACAAACAAGCCCAATACATACAATCCAATACAAAAGACTTAACATAAACAAAACTGGGCCAACAGTACATTACGTACGCGACATACGTTCAGCTAAAATGTTCAAGCCAAAATTCTCAACCTTTAAACATTCAGCTAAAACGTTCAAACCTTTAAAAGTTCAAGCAAAAACATAAACGTTCAGCTAAAACGTTCAACTAAAACATTCAGCTAATACTTTCAAACCTTTAAAAGTTCAAGCAAAAACTTAAGCGTTCAGCTAAAACGTTCAAACCTTAAACATTCAGGCAAAAACTTTATACGTTCAAGCCAAATCTTAAACGTTAAATGCCAAAACCCATCATTCGAAACTCAAAATTGATCGATTGAAGCTTCAAATTGATGATTAATTGAATCGATTTCAAAGATTAACCGATCAATTGGCTTCAATTTCAATTCAACTAAACAAACTTGTGACGAGTTTTGTGTTTTTCCGATGAGTTCGTTGTCGATGGCGATGATGGTGTTGATGATGCTGGCGAGCGGTGGAGATGGATATGGATTGAGCGAAGACCGTTTTTCCGGTGACGGCTCACACATAGGAGATCGTTGGGCAGTGAAGGTGATTTAGGGTTTCTTAAAATCAAGGGTAAAGAAAGTCGCGTACCTATTGTACGACAAGGAATTAATGTATTGGATCCTTTATCTATCTATCCCTCTCTCTCTCTCTCTCTATATATATATATATATATATATATTATAGGGTAAGGATCTTAAGAGAATCATTTTCAAATTGAGAACTTTGAGAATTATTTTGGACTACTAAAAAAACCTCTAAAAATATTTAAAAAAATTATAAAACAAAAAAAATGAAAATTTTAAAAAGGTAGAAAAACCAAAATTCTTACATTTCCTTCTGGTTTCATAAAAAATAAATAAAATCTTATTAATTCGTATTATACCTACACACATGTGTATAATTTCATTTAATCTCTAGTGTACACATATGTACATTATCATTTACCTTAAATTATACATATATGTTTAAAAAAGCATGTGTGTATATATATGTACATATTATACATATATGTATAATTTTGCTAAAATGAGATTTTTTTTGCGTTTTTTTATGTAACCAGAATGAAATATAAGAATTTTGTTTTTTTTTTACTTTTTTTTATTATTGTGTTTTTTTTGTTTTATGATTTTTTTTAGTTTTTGGGTTTTTTGTGGTCCAAAATGGTTCTTGTAGTTCTCAATTCCCAAAAAGTTCTCACATTATCCTGATCCTATATATATATATATATATACTACTAGTTTTTAGCACACATGATACACGGGTTAATTTAGATTTTCTTAATATTAATTTACATATATAATTTTTTATGTTACCATTTGTTTTCCAAAAAACCAGAAATATATCACTAAATTTCTATTTCTGAAACAAAACTGAGAATAAGAAACATATAACATATTTGACCTAACATTTATTATTTAGTAAAATAGTACATTTTCTCTAGATGACTTATTGCATTGGGTAAACTAAATATCGTTATTTTACATATTGAGAATACATGTTTTACAATGAAAGATACATTTTTACATGCGCCTTGTTGGGACAAAACTGAACTTTCTTTTGTATTCCCAAATTGCCCTTATAGTGACAAAAATAATAGAACCTTCTGCAGACCCTTAGCCCAAAGACAGACATCCCCAAAATGGTCCGTTTATAATATGTTGTGGAACCTTTATGAGTGAAAGTACCCCATCAAGACAAACTTGTGTGTGCTGCTTACACAAAAGAGTCAGATAAATTCCCAAAACTTGCTTCCTTCTAGTTCCGTTTGCTTCTAGTTATCCTTTCGTGATATGAATTCCACTTAAAGAAATAGATACAATGTATAACATTAGTGTATTGGGAAAAGTAAGGCAGTACGATTACCCTAATGCGCATCAATACGAAAAGCTTTTTAAATAAAAAGTCAAATTTAATCATGAGAAAATTATTTAATTTCATTAAGAAATGATGAATCTTATAAACCTCAAAGTTGGAAACTTAGCCTCTTCATTTCCATTTTCTGGATTAGGTAGAGCTGGTGTTATTGCGTGTGTTTGTGGTGCTAAAACAACGGGTGCTGATCTCGCAGGTTTCTCGAGAAAACTTGCACCTAAACGCTGAAATACAAATACAAAATGTGAAAAAGAAAAAAAAACACTTGAGAGTTAAAAGTTATTGTAAAATTACCAATAACCCCGAGTATGCTACATAGTTCTGTGCAATGTTGTAGAAGTAGGTCTCCAACGGTGAGTACTTCCCGAGTCCTCGCTACAAGGTATGACACCGAGGAGAGTTTCATTAACTCCACCTAGTAACTTAGAATCGATCAACCTCAGCTAGAATAACGTCTACTTGGGGGTTGTTTGTTTACCTCTGAATGGCACCATTCAGAGGGCATTATCTGATTCGCTCAGATGTTAGGCTGTTTGGTTTGATAAAAATACACATATGAATGGTTTCATTTACCTCTTAATCGAACAGATTGAAAATCAAGCTGAATGGTTCAGTGGACAATTTTACCCTGATAAAACTATCGCTGCTTTTTCTTACACCTCTCAACCAATCTGCCTCCTCATCATCGGCGTCCATCTCGAGCCGACCAAGTCGCCACCTCCGGAAGTAGAACCCTCCGGCGCCGTGGCTCCGCCAGTCACAGATGTCGCCACCGTTGTCCTACGCCGTTGAGACCCAGCTAACTCTGGGGAGAAATCACTACAGCCAATCAAGAATATTGGCATCCGGAGTTAGATCGGATGAGGAAGGGTTAGGTTAGATGAGTTAGATCGAGTTGGTTTGTTTGTTATTTGTTGGACTGTTCTAAATCAACATGAGTTAAAGTTCTTGTGGAAGTGTACGGCTGCCCTCTTTTGGGTTTAATTTATTTTTTCGGTTGTGTTGCAAACTTGCAATTTATTTGCTCAAGAATAAGAAATTTGTTCAACCGGTAGTTTCATATTTTGCAATATCTATAGCATCTCGTTTATTTGTGAAACCCTTTCATCATCAAATCCTACGTATATTATAATTTCGTTACAGTAAATAAAATTAAAATCCAAAAAAATATATAAGTATCATAAACGAATAATGTAAAACAACCCCATAATAGAGGGGATAAAAACTAGTATAAAAGATAAATAAGTAAAAGTCAAATAAAGAAAGACAAAGAAAACAGAAAATAAAAAAAATGAAAAATTGTTTTGCAAACATCTAACTAGGCTAAATGACCATTTTTTAAAGGCAGTATTTCATTAAAACTCAACGAAATAGCAAACGATTAGAAATAGCAAACGAATATGAAGACCTAAATTAAATAAGATTTTGAGGACTTTTATGACATTTGTAAGGAAAAAGAAAGTTGCTTAGTACAAGTTTCAAACCCATGACCTATATTTTAGTAACAACCAAACCTACCAACACACCATTACATTACCTATTAAAATATATCTATATATAATATTTTTTGGACTTGGAGACATTAATTAAGTGTGGGCCTAAAACCCTAACTTGTTTTCACTGGCCTATGGGCCGGTCCTGTTACACATCGGCCCAGTCGCGTTTCTTAAATAATTATGATCTAAAAAATATTAAATCTTAAACCCTAGAAATTCATAGGGTTTCCCATTGTCGATCACCAACATTAAAATGTCAGGTTACTTACCTTTCGACATCCAAGTCATAATAATCAAAACACTTCCTGTGAAAACCTTGATTCGGTTTCAGTTCGTCTCCAAAGCATGGAAGTCTTTGATCAATAGCTCAGGTTTTATTACTGGCTACAGCCGCCAACAGCAACATCTACTATTAAGCTACACATCTCTATTTGAGCAGCAAAAATATGTTTCGGTTGTTGATGATGATGCCTTCCTGCAACAGAAAGTTACCCTAACAATTCCTCTACCGCTTAACATATTCAAATGTTCTATGAAAATTGGCAGCCGTTGCAGCTTGTTTTGTTTGTTATGTAAACATCGAAATGACGTGGCTGTTCTTTGGAATCCTTCTGTTAGAAAAGCTGTTGCTGATGTTGTGCCTAATGTTTTAGGTTTTGGGATTCGTTGTGGAACTATTCTAGGTTTCGTGAGACTACTGAACATAAGATTGTCAAGATTAAGACTCTAAGGCCGGTGGCTGGGAATGGGAAGTGTAAGGTACATTCCTTGGGAAGTTGAGGTTTTTACTTTAAGCACGGGGGTTTGGATAAGTCCGTATAACAACCCTCCTCGTAAATTGATGCATTTAAGTCTTTATTCAGTACTTATAGATGGGTTTCTTTATTGGCTTGCTAGTAAGGCTGAGGGGTGTGGAGCGCGAGAGGGGGCGCGTGAGCCCATCCGCTCGCGCCCCGGGGCGCCAGCACCACACCACCGAGGCGCGAGAGGGGCGCGAGCACGCAGACCAAGGCAGGCGCAAGAGGGCTAGCGGGTGAAAATGGGCGTAAAGTTGGCCTGGGAATGCGTGAAGAGCCGTTGGGGCTTAGAAATAGAGCCGTTGGCTCTTTATTTTTATTAAAAAAAAAAAAAAAATTCTATAAAACCAATATCACATACCACCCAAAACCAATATCACATACCAATATCACATACCACACCCAAAACCCAAAATCACCCCATCTTCCAAACCTTTTTTTAAAAACATGGCTGGAAATTGGTACCCAAACCTAGATTCAGATTACAGTTACGACGATTTATGGTCGGCACCCGGACCAACCGATGTTTTATTCGGGGTCGCAACAATCATCCGGCTTTCAACCATCCAACATACAACCGTCTCCTAACTTTGTTGTTCCGGAGACACAAGAACCAGAAGGTGAAGCTGCGGGACAAAGAAGACGCGTCCACCGGAAAAAACAAGTTGCAACGGACGGGTCGGGTTCGGCTTCGACTGGAAGGACGAAACGGAAAACCACTCCGTGGTCATCGGATGAGAAGGAAGCCCTGTGTCGGGCTTGGATAGTCATTTCTGAGGATCGGCGTTGCGGTAATTGTTTTAACGTTTTTAAAAATGATTTTTAATAAAAAAGTTAAATGACTTACAAATTTATTTATGCATTTTGCAGCGGACTACCAAAAGAGCAAGGTCTTTTGGACAAAGGTTAGGGAGACGTTCTATTCGCTCGTTGGGAGTACAGAGCGGAACGCCGATATGATTTCGGGTCGGTGGACCGAAATCAGAAAATTTGTCGGCTTGTTTACTAATCTGTTCAACAGGAACGCCGGTCGTATGAGACCAAGTGGCAGTGACGATTTGGCGGTTTATAATTTCACTGTCGAAGAGTGGAAGCAGGAGTGCCTGCGGAGGTATGGGACGGTGAAGACGTGGGACGATGTAAAGGTGTGGGAGAGGTTGAGAAGGTGTTCTAAGTGGGTTGAGCTGGTGGCGCCGGACCTTGATGCGGAAGTAGGGCCGAAACGGACTAAAACTAGTTCGTCTGGAGCGTATAGCACTTCCGCCGGGTCGGATTGCCGGGTTGGATTCGACCTAAACGTTGCGGGGGAGGAAACGTCTTCACCGCCGAGGAGGCGGCCATTGGGAAGGGACGCCAGGGGGAAAAAACCGGCTGAGGGGGAAGCCGTAAACATCGCCGATCTTGTTGAATCACTCAATAAATTTAACAAAACCATTGAGGTGGTCTCTAATGACAAAAAGGAAAAAAAAAGAATGAGAGATTTGGACTTCCTTACAAGAGACTTCAGTAACCTAAATCCGGTCGACCAAATGCTGATGGAAAAACAAAAGGAACGTATCCGGAAGAGGTTGATCGAAGAAGACCAAGCCGAAGAATAAGAATAATGTTTTTTTTTAGTACTTTAATTTTTTTTTAGATATTAATGTGTTTTTTTAATTAATGTGTGTTTTTTTAAATAATTTATGAGTTTTTTTAATAATACGTTTTTTTAATACATTTATAAAAAAATAAAAAAAAAACCGCTCGCGCCCCCTCTCGCGCCCCTCCACACCAGGGCCTGGGGCGCGAGCACCACAACCAACACCCATCTTATCAAGTTTCTCTCTCTGCCACACGTCACAATATTATTGGCTGGAGCCCCCACTCGCGCCCCCCACACCCCTCAGCCTAATGGGGGTGCCGAATTTCATCATTCTAATTTTATTATTTCAATTGATTTGACAATTGAAGAATTTGGTGAAGTAAACCTCCCAGGTGGTTTAGCACGCAAGTCAAGAATTAAATTGTCACTTTCTAAGCTGAGGGAGTCTCTTGTAGTGCTTGAACGCGGTATGGGGGCCAATAATAATGTTTTTCACACATGGATGATGGAGGATGGTTTTCCAAAATCATTTACAAAGCTACTCACCATTAATTGTAACATACCATATGCATCACTAGTTTGTTTAAGGGGATTTAGGAAGACGGGTGAACCTATGATTGAAATTAAAGGATCTCAACGTGAAGCACTTGCTGTTTTTGAGCCCTACTCAAAACGTACCAGTAATCTTGGGATAAATGAATATGCTCATTCATCTTCTATGCATCCTTGCATGGAACACACTACTTCTGCTTGATAAGCCCCAAACTTACTGTTTATAAAGGTATGGAAATTCTCAAATTTTAAAATGATTTTTTTTTTTCAGTTTGTATATTTTTTTTAAAACAAATTAATTTATCATTAAAATCAAAACGATTACAATAAAGTGGAAGGCAAACGGGCAACAAGCTGCGCCGCAACCCCCTTTTGAATAGCAAAACCAATTCTACTAAAAACAAAGCGTTGGGTCGTAGGAGACGACAAAGTACCATGAACGACACGCTAAACCCTGTTTAGAAAATTCACGGCCTCCGGGACCAGAAACCCAAATGTATCAAAAGCAAAAGGGAGAAACACGTGTTGATTTTCTAAACAGGCTTTCTCGTGTTTGGCAACTTTGCCCGATTCGGCCTTCAACGCAGCCTGACCCACAACAAATCCGCGGTCCCTGAGCCCGATAAGAGGAGACACTCCTGTAAGGTCCACATAAGCGTGTTTCCCCTCTGCCCACCCAAACACAAGAATATCAGCTGGTCGTAACGTGGACCTCCCTTCGAGCGGATCTGTAAGAAAGTTAACTGGGGCCTCCTTTTTTGCAGAAATCCCTGCCCGTTTAAGAACATCGCACAGAACATCCCTAACCAAATCATGCCTATATTTAAAACCGGGTAATTATTTGCAATGCACCGCATGGTCTCCAAAGGAATCCAAACAGACTTTGCAGCAAACTGGGCAAGGCTCATCAATCAGAAACATAGGGATCATTAACCGGTACTTAAGGATAGCTCGGTACTCCAACCCCGACATGTGTTGGCCTAATCCTTCAATAGGGATGACCGTAAGAAAATCCTGAGCAACCCATGTAGGAAGAACAATTTTCAGTTATTTTATGCATGATTTAACAAGTCCTTTTAATTTGGGAATGTAAGATTGGAATGATTCAATTGCTAATGTTTATTATGCATTTGTCGTTCATCTTAACCTGAAGATAAGGTTTAGTATTCTGGTTAATCATCGGTTATAGCAAAACTCTTGTTGTTTAGAAAAAAAATGAAGGAAAAAAAGAAATACTTATGAACATGATCTTTGTTCAAAACTTTTGACATTGAAATTCTGACAGCACTGGCTAAGCTCCATTTGACTCTGATTTGGTAATTGAACTTGAAGGTAACTAAATGATTTTTATGTCATTTAAATAGTATGTATATGTAACACACTATTACAGAACTAGGAGAAAAAGGAAAATTATACTTTCGATGACTGCAGGGTATCTACAAATAAAATGACAATAAGAACATTAACAAAACATGACTTATTATTATTTATTTTGAATGGACAAGCAGTTCTTGGGTCATCGGATTGTTAAGTGAAAGCATAATTAGCAAAGTCAAAGTGGGTTGAATAATCTTCTAGAGAATAGATATGGCAAATGAATCAATCTAAAGTGCCATGTTATCAATGCTCATGTGGTTGGTCATTTAAGGAACAAATTAAATATACAGGTGAAGAGGTAGGTCCCAGCAGAGCCCAGTTGGACCCGCAAGACTCACCTTGAACAGGGACGTCTGCGCAATGACCAACTGCTCCAGCAGGACCCACCATGCTCAAAGAACCTTACGCACAGTACGCCAGCTGTACCCGCAGGGAAAGCCTCCCAATGGTGAAGTACCCCGCCTGTTCCCGCAGCTGCGGATACAAGCCATCAGGGAAGGCTACCCGCACTAACAGCAAGGCTACACGCACAAGGCATTAGCTACTTCAGTAGTCACATGAAGGAATGAGCAAGGCGGGAATACTCCCGCCTAAATGAGCCAGTCCGTATGCTTCTGGAAGGTCTTTCGTACTATACCTACTAAGGTATGGGCGGAACAGACAATTTGACCAGAGCAGCCCATGAACCAATCACAGGGTGACAGCTCACCGACAACAATACGAGGAGGAGCACCCTCTAGTACTGTTTGTCACTATTAGCCGCTGCCTACTCACCAACCCTTACGATGGGACGTGCACAGCCTACAGTTGGTGGAACAGTGCGTAGCCGGCAGTAAAGGAACAGTATACAGCCGACCTTTACTGTTGGCCGTAGCCTATCCACCAACCAGCATGGCCTGTGCGTAGTCCACTGTTGGTGGAACAGGAATACTATTCAGCCGGCTGTACCTTCTAGGGAACCTACCTTCGGCTATAAATACTCCAACACCTTGGAATGGTAAGGACATCATCTGATATCTCAATCTTATCTAGCAATCTCTTAATATACACTTATATTCAGAGCAATCTAGTCTGATTCTCACGCCGGAGGGTGGTCACAAGGAGGAACCCCCCCCCTTCTCAGTGACGAGCTTACGGTGTTTGTTTTGCAGGTCCCCTGAAGAACAACCTTCTCTGCTAGACCTCATCCTCGTGGGAAACATTACTTAACCCCCAGATTATCTATAATCTGCCCGGGGTTCACTTAGTGTTTCTTCAACAGGAAAATTGGAAGCTTCAGGATTTTGAAAACTCAACGTTGACTTTCTGGTCAACATTGACCACAAAGTCAGCGGCGGAGATTATGGGGATGACCGGAACATGTTCATCTGTGTTGGGTTTTATATCCAAACTGAGATTTAAAATTGGCTTATCATATTCCTTGGAGTATTGTTTGGTTTTCAAACTAGTCGTTATAGTCCAAATCCAAATTTTTTTTGTTGGTTACTTTGTGAAAATAGCTCACCGTTCACGAGATCACATAGATTTCTAATTTTTTACAATTTTTCGCCAAACATGTTACGGATAGGGTGGTGTTCTTAAGTGGCGCTATTGTATGTGCTGTAAATTTGTAAATTTGTTCACCAAACAATTTTTATCTGTAAGTTTTCACCAAACATTTTTATCTGTAAATTTGTATGTGTTTTAAAACATTTTACATCTCATTTCTCAGTTATTAATTAATTATATAATAATAATTTTTTATCTTATTTATGTATTTTTTTTCTTTCTTCAATTCACAAAATATATAAAGAAAAGAGAGAGAGAGAAAAGAAATAAATAGTAAATTTACATATATAAACAATCGTGTATGCTTATGCTAATAGTCTAATCTAGTATGCTTGATTTCTTTTCTTCACATATATTTGCCAGTTAAAAAGTGATTATGATTATTTTGTCTGGCCAATAATTCATGCAATCATATTTTACAGAAGGGATATCTATCGGATGAGGGAGTCGATTTTTTTTTTCATGCCAATCAACAATGTTAACTACAAAGTCGAAGATAAATGTCACATACATAAATGAAAATTGAATATAATTTGGAGAATTAGAGATTAACCATACTAAATTTAGATATGTCACACCCTGACCGACGATATGGATTAAACGTCGGGGCGTAACGTTGATTGTTCATCACACAATGACACTAATTAATGTGAAAATATAATTTATTTAATTAAACTAGGTTATTGACCTGTGTATTACACGGGCAGAAATATACAAGACCGTCCAAGTAAACGTATATATAATTTCAAACGACAACATTTTTTAATATGCATTTTGAGACAGCAATATAATTTATAATTGTAAAACGAAAACATAATATGAAAGACATGGATTACAAAAAATGACATTACATAGTAGAATGTTTTCAAACAAAATTTTAAACTTTAAAACGTAAACTTCAAAAGCTACAAATTTTTACTTATAAACAATATTTTTTGCTTTCTTTGCAACTTTCTCCTGCTTATCTAAAATAAGTATTTATTTTTTGTTCGTCTCTACTCTTCACTCTTGATAAATCAACATAAGGGTATGTTTGGCAAGGAGTTTTTAAGAGCTTTTAGGAGCTTCAAGCTTCAAGCTTTTAAGAAAAAGCTCCTACCTAACAAAAAGCCTTGTTTGGTTCAATGAGCTTGAAGCTTTTATATTAGGAGAAAAAACTCTTTTTCTAAACGCTACTACTACTAGCGTTTGAGAAAAAGATACAAGCTTTTACAATTTTGGTACTTGAACTTTCATCAACTTTTTTTAATTTATATAATAGTTACATATTTTACCCTTATTCAAAATTAACTATCCCCATGACTCTTTAAAAGTCCATAACTTTTTCACACGTTAATATTTTTTTTAAACACATTACATCATAAAGAAGAGCATTTTATTCTCTTTAATTTGAGTATGATATTGATATACTTCTTTACCGGTTATGATTGGCAACAAGTCGAGTCAGATGAGCTCGGGTCATGTGTAAGACCAAATTAGGGTCGGAACGAGTCGATAAAAAAGGGTTAACTTAGTTCGGTTCGTGTCGGTACGGTTTTGGGTCGAAAGAGGCCGGGTCAGAACATGTTTCAAATTAAAACGGTGTCGGGTCGGAAAGGGTTTCAAATCAAAAAAGGTTGGTTTAAAAAACTATATATTTGAAATTACTGTATATTTTAGCTTTGTTTCTTAATTTTCGTCACGATTACACGCTTGCTGCCTTTACACGAAGTATACGTCTGCATTCGGGATATGCGTGCACTAATATCAAGTGAATCACGTACTGACACTAATTATGCGATTGATCTCAGGTTGCGCGCGCACTCCGCCGCACTGCGCCGGCACCCAATTAGTTTTATTAAAAGCTCCAGCTACTCTGCCAAATACCTAAATATATCTAAAAAAACTCCAGCTACTCTGCCAAACACCTAAATATATCTAAAAAGCTACAGCTAACAGCTACCAGCTTCCAGCTAGTTTTGCCAAACATACCCAAAGTTTACCATGTGTAAAACGGGTCTTTTAAGTAGGGACATTTACGTATTTCCCCTTCCTAAACTTTGAAATTACATATTTTCCCAAACCATGCTTAAAGAGCATTGTACATTTTGTATTTAAAACTTGTACTTTGGGGAAATTTGTAATTTACGTAGTTTAGGAAGGGGAAATATGTAAAAATCTCTGCCAACAACTCTTGCTAAAGACTGGCCTAGACTTTTGTTGATGATCATTGCAAAACCAAACCACAACATGAAACTGTCTTCTCTAAAAACTTAAACAGGAGCTTTTTTTATCTGAAGGTGTCAATTATATATATATATATCGGGTGGAGTTATAATAAGAAGTGGAGTATGTCTAAGAAGTGTAAGAAGTAATCTGGTGCGTTAGATTTGGTGATCTGATGGTTTAGATGGAAAGTGTGTTTTTTAGGCGGTGTATTTTATTTTAATACTTGTTTTATAACACTTTAGGGGCATAATCGTCCAGTGTGTTATATTATATATGGAAACATTATCAATCTATAATTATCGGGTTTTAATCTAAATTTAAAAACACAACACTAAGAACATCACAAGATGTATAACGGTGTGTTTTAAATAAAAATAATCAAAATTTCAAAAAACACCAGATTTTAATCCAAATTTAAAACACAACACTAAGAACACCAAGAACAAAGACACACTAACTTGAATATCATAACCAACACTAATGAATAAGATATATTGCAGTGTGTTTTTTAATCAAATAATAA
Source organism: Bidens hawaiensis (assembly GCF_021521415.1). NCBI lineage: Eukaryota > Viridiplantae > Streptophyta > Magnoliopsida > Asterales > Asteraceae > Bidens > Bidens hawaiensis. Next base: position 91,006 of record NW_027494433.1, read on the forward strand.
TCAAAATTTGAAAACAACACCAAATTTATTCCAAATTTAAACCACAACACCAAAAACACAAGAACAAAAACACACCTACAAGTAAAACAATGACTATAAATTCAAACTATAACAGAAACACACTAATAATAAACACCAACATATTTCAAATTGATCTTCAACATTAGAAACAATGAACGTTATTTAAGTGAAAAAAAAAAACATTATATTTCGGTTAACAATAACTACAACAAACTAAAAACACTATGAACAACATATACATACAATGAACGATAAATAAATTACAATGAAAAAGAAATATAATGCACAAAGTTAAATAAAAATTGCATATTAGTTAAGGGTTTAATTATAAAAGAATTGCATTGTTGAAAGTTGAGTTGGGGGATTATTTTCTTTGAATAAAAACACTTTTTTATGTCAAGGGTCCATCATTTGAATATAAGAGGTACCATTTATCTCTTTTAGATACACTATACACCATAACCAATTTATGTGCCTTTTGCAAACCACCATTTACTAGCATCCAACATTAGAAAAAAGCATAATCATATTTGTTCACAAACTATCACCATTTACAAGCTTACCTACAAAACAAATCAAATCCACAGAAGATCTAAATAACGTGTACCATCAAACCAGGAATCCTTTACTAGTAACCTGGCTCCACATCTTGCAATCGCCATCGCCTGTAAAACCACCATCCACAATCTCGCTAAACCTTTATTGGGTTGCCGGAAACCACCGCTACTCCCTACCGGAAACAACCGCCGCCACGATTACGACCTAACCCCTGTCTTCGCCGGAAACCACCGTCACTCCCTACCATAAACAACCGCCTCCACGATTACGACCTACCCCATGTCTTCGCCGGAACCACTTCTACATTCTATCCGGCGGCGTTCAATCCCCCACCGTTGACAGATCGGTGTTAATCACCGCGATTACGAGTGGAATTGTTATGAAAGTTATGGATCTATAATATTGAATTGACTTACCGCGGAAGACTGGTCGGTATCGACACCGAGGAAGGCAAAAATATGAGTAGTTTTGTCGAGGAGAATTTTGAAGATAACATGATGATATGTTGATGTAGGGTTCTGTGGTGAATAGAAATTGATCGGAAATGATGTTTCTTAAATAAAATGTAGGATTCATAGGATTATTTAATTAGTAATGATGTTACAATTACCTAAATAAATTAATTCCAAAATTAACAAAATATATGGACGAAAACACCCTTGTATGGAGATTTAGATCCAATGGTCAAAAACACTTCTTACATTTCTTCAAAAAAATCTGCTTCTTATTATAACCTTGCTCTATATCTATATATCTATATATATATGTGTGTGTGTGCGCGCGCCTTGTCTCATATCCCTCCGCTTTCTAGGCTGGTGGCTGACATGTCGTGTTATGATTGCTAGGACGTTTGGCATCCGCGGAACTTTCTAAGGCCTTTAGATTCTGCATTAAATGTCAAAATCCTATATATGTTGTTAGGGTTTCTATTTTTGCTTCTCTTCTTTTTTTTCTCTCGTTTACAACTTTCTAAGTTTCCATTTAATATCTTCGTGTTTTTCCTTCCTTCTTTATGGCTTCATCCTCTAAATGAGCATCACGTACAACAGTGCTAAGACCGGCAACTTCTACAAGCACAAAGTATTTCTAAGGTGGTCAAAGGACTTACTATGGGGATCTCTTGTATGATTACGGGATCGACCTAAGTGGAGGCCTGAATCTTTAAGATGGCTATACGATGCACCACAATTTGTATGTTGATTTCTTTACTTCCATGCACTTTCGTCTTCCCATGAGTTGTTTGAACCTTTTTTGATACTATACAGATCACAATTTTCAAGTGCGTAGCATTTATGTAAGGTTACGAAATTTTTGTTGATGCCATAACTCTAAACCACCTTGCTCCATTTTTGGTCTTTTAATAAGTTTACTTATAAGAACAAATGATATTCTTTTGACAAGAGTCGACGCACCTCTTGGAATGCTTCTTCTTACTTCCTCCGGGATTGATAAAGGAAAAGAGTTAATGATAGATCAACTGTCTGTTAGTGCTGAAACAATAAAGCAAGGTGTTAGTATTCCTTTGGGTACCTTTAGATTTCCATATCAATCCCATGTGACATCCCATCTCGTATGAAGTGGAATGTTAAGAATAATTTTTCTGTTGAAGTATCAGCTTGATTAGGAAATTGAGAATCTCGTCGGTTAAACTTACCATGTTTTCGTTACCTAAGTTACAAATTTTGTTGGCTTTTTAATTAAATTAGTTACGTCCTCATTAATCTATTGTGATTAACACAAATCAAATAATAAATTAATAACAAACACAAATTTTAAGAGAATGGAAGTAGAAATATATTTAAAAAGAAAAAAAAGAAAAACTTTACAAGTAACATCGAAAACACTAGCCACATGCCATTTGGTAACAAACAATAAATATACATGAAGATAAAATACAATTAACAAGAAAGAAGATTTTTGATTAGATTTTTCGAAATCATCATATCATCATCATCGCTTTCGTCAAATTGTCTCTCAGAAACCATTGAATCGTTCCATTTCATTGTGTAGATAAGATAATGGGGTCGTCAATGAAATTAGCGGTGTGTTTAATGTTCATGAGGCTGTTGTTTACATCTTCACCGGCCTTGGCATGCCTTCCTCCTCCTCAAACCCAAATGCATCCATTCCTTCTCGATCTAAAGCTTCAGTGCCCTACCGCCATCGCATCTTCTCCGCCTATCGAGGTGCGAATCTTATTATTATTATTATTATTATTAGAATAGGTTAGGGCATTTCAATTGTATTTTTCCAATTTTTTATTTTTTATTTTAGGTTTTTAGGGCATAAACTTATATTTGGGGAAAATCTGAATCATTCATTCGGCATGTCTGTGAAACTTAACCATTAACAGGTGTAAGTCCAGTGTTGTAGAAATCCCTAGGCGCTATTCGAGCTATGGACTATTGATTAATCGGATTGGAAATTTAAATGCAATTATTCAAATATACATATATGTACCTAAATTTATATATATATAATTTTCAATTTTGACCGATCTTGACCAATTAGCGAAAATCGGTGACCAGTCGCTGGGGGTACCGACTATTGATAAATCGGGGATTAATCGGATTGGAATTTAAATGTAATTTTTCTAGTATGCTTATATATACCAAATTTTATATATAAAATTGCAACTTTGACTGATCTTGACTAATTAGCGTTTAATTGGTGACTAGTCGGTGGGGTGGGGTACTGACTAGTGATAAATCAGGGACTAATGGGCGCCTAGACGGGGTTTTTACAACATTGGGTGTAACCAAACAGCCTCTTGATGGAATCATCAAGAGGCTACCAAACAACCCCTTACACTTTGCATCAAGTTCGTGTTTTAATGATCAAATTGAATTGAATTACTCTTGAATCTGATTATAGAATCATTCATATGAGGTTGTAAACAAACCGAATGTTTGGCTACCTATTCGGCTGGAAGTTACTTTATGTTCCTAAGTGGACAAGCACGTACAGAGGCCTTGTCTATTCAATTGTGTTCGTGAACATTTGCTAAGATGTTTGTTTATGTCTATTAATGTTGTTTGTTCATTAAGGTTTTTTTTTTTATTTATATTTTTTAATGGTTTTTCTAATCTTATTATATAGACATAAGCAAAATATTAATTACTATAAAACAAAAATATAAATGAGTATTATGTGATTAGTTTATAAGAAAATTAACATATGAATATGAATGTTCAAAAAAATACCAACACAAACTTGGTAGCCGGATGGAACCGTTGACACTTTCCATTCTCGGTTAGCCAAGCCAGATAGAGTATTGTTTGCGTTTGTTTGTTTGTGTTACCGAACCACTCACAACAAGTCATTTTCTTAATGAATGAACACAACAAAAAATTTCGTCAGTTAGGTGTTCGTGAGCTGTTCGCTTTTCCAATAAAGCCTTAATGAACGAACATGAACAAGGCCTTGTTTGGTTATCTTCGGTTCGCTTCAGTTCATTTACAACCCTAATATAAACTATGGAATTAGATTCATATTAACAAAAAAACAATAGGATGATTTAATGTCATAAATATACTTCTTTAATGTTAGTTGATTTTTTATTAATCATTTGCCGGGTGCAGATTGATGGGGAGTTACTTGATAGTATGTTGAGATCGTCTAAACCGAACACATATACAGTTGTATTATTCTATGCTTCTTGGTGCCCATTTTCCAAGATTATGCAGCCCAAATTTGATGCTCTTGCATTAATGTATCCACAAATGAAGCATGTAAAGATTGAACAATCATCAAACCTACCAACGTAAGTTATTGTATTTAATCAGTTTCTGTAACCATCTGTTCGTTAACAGTTACCCGCCAGCGTGTGAACGAACTGGACGAACACAAGCGGAATTCAAAAATTGAATGTTTTCCAAGATTTTGCAGCCCAAGTTTATGTTCGTTAAACGACAGGGATTTCTAGTTTGTGTTCGTTCACTAATAAAATGAATGTGCTCATATTCGTTAAGAAAATGAACGTGCTCGTGTATGTTCGTTCATTAAGTCTAAACGAACTGTTCGTGAACTTAAACGAAACGAACATTAACTAACATAAATCAACGAATATAACTGAGCTAAAACCAATTAACTGTAAGTGTGAATAACATGTTGGGTCTAAAACTTAATTGCTAAAGGCTAAATTGTAGTGGGCCTAAAATGTTTACAATATATATTGACAAATCATAAGTGAATGAACTTAAACAAACATAAACGAACATAAACAAACTTACATAGATGAATTTAAAACGAGTGAATGTAAACAAGCATTCATGAACATAGAATGAGACATGTGTTTATGTTCGTTCGTTTATTAAATAAATGAACTTCCTATCGAATGATTCACTAAACACTTGGTTCGTTTACTGTTCTAGAAATCGGTCAAATGGGTGTAACAGATTGAGAGTTGCCCAAATCTATTTTTGATGCATGCAAATTCTTAAATCATTTTACTTAGATTCAACTTTTTTTGTTATAGTATTGTTTTCAGTTATAATTAATTCATTACTTATGTTATAAGAAATGAACAAAAAAATGTGTCAGCTTAAGCGGTTTCATGTTCATTATAATAGCAACCCGGTCATCTTGCCATGCCAGCCTAA